>NW_010428982.1:6373-6720 GCF_000710305.1 Buceros rhinoceros silvestris | reverse complement strand
GTACCGGCACCTCCGAGCATCCCCGCACCGCTGCTGGGGGAAGCGCGGTGACCGCGGGTGCCCCGCTGTCACGCAGAGCCCAGCCCGGAGGAGGTCCCGCGGGTGCACAAATGCCCCTGCGCTGGGTGGCTGTGACGAGAGATGATCTCTGCCAGCTGGACGTGCAGAGCTTTGTGCCAGGTTGTGGGCACAGCGGGGTTCAGCCGGAGGTGTTAAAGGTGTTAAAGCACCACCCATCTCTTGCTGCAAACCTGCCGCTGTGGAAGGGGGGCTTCTGTTAGTTACGAGCAGAACATACGTCAGTGAATTGGGCTCTTCCCAGCTGCAGTCGTGGCTCCCTCCCCCTG
>NW_010428982.1:2809-6197 GCF_000710305.1 Buceros rhinoceros silvestris | reverse complement strand
CGTGTGTTGGTAACGGACCCACCGACCCTCTTGGCTGCCTGGCTCGCTGGTGTCCTCCTCCTCCGGCCAGCAGGTCATGGCTGCCTGTACGGATGGCAGAGGGAGCATGTAGACAAAGGGGGGCCTGGTGTCCAAGAGACTTCCCTCGGGCAGCCAGAGGGTTTCTGTGTCACTAGGTGCTGCCTCTTCCAAAGTCCATCCCAGACATCTCCATAGGGAGTGACAACTCCTCACCCGTGCCTGGTTCTCTCCTGTGTCTCCCCTTAATGGACCACTTTGGAGTCCCCTTTCGTCTGCTGGACCCGTCCAGCTTTGCACACGTCAGCGAGCATCTCCACCTCAGCAGAGCTTCCACATTTCTGCATTTTTTTCTCCTTGCCCCAGATCCCTCAGTGGGACCCCCCTCTGCTGCGCAGACCCCCCGTCCTGCTCCAGACCTGCCCACACATCACTGGGGAAATGTCCCGGTGTGTGAAGGGACACAGATGCTGCCCACCCGGCCAAAGCCGCTGTTGGACTCGCGCAGCCATCAGTGCCAGCAGCATCCAGCCTCCTCTCACCTCCTGCCTGGCCAGAAAGCAGAGGCTACGAGTAAGTGTCTCCTAAACACGGCATTCTGCTTCTGCCTTGCTCCCACGCGGGGCTGGGAATCCAAGCTAATATCTGGAAGAACGCCAGCGCGTACACAACGTATGTCTTGAGTACTCTCTGCCTGACGGTTTACTTTAAATCCTGAATTGTCCTAAATGAAAAAGTACTTTACTTACTTGTGCAGATTAATTTGGAGAGCTAGAGATGATCATATTTTATAAATTTAGCATGAATTTCCCAAAGGGTTCACAGTTATTTAGATTAAACTGATTCAGTTCAGGCTGGTTCCTGTCTAGGAAACAATCTGGTGGTTTTTTTCCTCAAAGTCCTCACCAAGTGCAGCGAGAAGACAGTAAAGAAAATGAAAAGCTGTGGAAATCCAGGAGAGGGGAGGCTCTGCAGGCTGAACGTGCCCAGAGCCAGGGGACAGGGTTAGGGTCCTCCTTGCTGTCAGGGTGGGCAAGGGAAGGAGAGGAGGGGCGGCAGGGGAGCGGGCTGGTCCCTGTGGTGGCTTGGTCCTATGGTGGCTTGGTCCTGTGGTGGCTTGGACCGTGTGATGGTTTTGTCCTGTGGTGCTTCATCTCAGCTGCTGGGCTCTTGTCCCCAAAACCTTCCCACAACCGTCCCTGTGCCTGAGCCTGCAGGGAAGAGCAAACGCAGCAGGGACAGGAGGGGCTGAAGGCACCTCAGCAAGGGGACGTTTGGTGGTACAGCTCCATGGAAGGTGCGGACACCCTGTTGCCAGCCTGGTGCCTGCACCACACTTGCTCTGGACCCCGGCACATTGCGGCTGGATGGGAAGGTCATGTCCATGGCGTGGCACTGCCATGCCGAGGCTTTCTCTGCCTCCAGCAAGCCGTGGGGAGCAGGGCAGCGGGCAGGGTCTCTGGCCCTCCTGGCAGCTCTGTGGGAGATGACATCTGGCTGTGCAGGGATCCGCAGCTGCAGGACAGGATCCGCGCAGCAGGGAGAGACGGGGTGGCTGATCCCCGTGCCTGTGGCTCCTGAGCTGCGTGTGTCTTCACTGGTGGTGGTGACGCCTTGCATCTTTTCCTCCAGTCCCTCCAACCCCTCTCTGGTCAGGCCTGACGCTGAAGGGAGAAACACCAGCACGGTGCAGGTTTTTGCCTGGAATCACTGGTACCTCTTTAATTAGTGACTCAAAGCGGAGTTTTCCAAATGCATCCACAATTTTGGGATGTGCAACTGATCAGGTGAGCGGGAAAGGTTTGGGTGCTCTGTCCCTTTTAACGTGGTCCCCCACCCGCCCCATGTCCTATGTGCTGCTGTGGATGGAGCAGCAAGTGTTGCCTGTGCTGGCGTGGGCAGGCGGGTCTCAGGCTGGCAGTACCCCCGTGCCCACCATCCCACAGCCCCCCCGGCCTCCCTGCTCCTGCCTCATCCCTCCTGCACAGAGAGCCCCAGACACTGACCTGTGGAGATGGTGCTGCCAGTGTTTGAAGACAACAAGGTCTGGTTTGCGTTGTGTTGATGAAGAGCTGTTGGGAGGGTGTGGAGCCGAAGAGCCCGCGGTTAATCCCGGGAGGTGGCTGGGGGCCTGGCTGTTCGACCCTTTCTTCCTTCTGATGGCTTCTTCTTCGCAGGGATATCACATCTTACCTGCGTGCAGATGATTGCAGGGTAAAAACCCGTCCAGCCAGTTTAATTCAAAGTGACAGACCTTATCACATGGTGTCATCCCATATTTCCAAGAGGAAGAAGAGAAATAGAGTGAGAAAATGGGGAAAAAATCATTTCAAAGCTCCTGGGACATGGTGTGAGACGAGCACGGGGTAATTTGGGAGACATGGAGGTAGCACCAGCACTCCTCCGAGCAGCCCATGTTGGGGCTGGGGTGACCCTGCTTTGTAGGGATTCAAACTGGGAGAGCCCAGGAGGGGTCTGGCAGGGCTGGAGTGGGGGGGAGTGAGACTTCCCATGGCTGCGCTGGTCCCAGTGCACCGCTGGCAGTGCCGGGAGTTACAGGGTGTATGGGGTCACTGGAGAAAAACCAGCACTGGGAGCAGATCGGGGGGGATGAGGCTGGTGCCCCTGGCTCTGGGAGCACGCTGCTCCCTCGGGAGTGGGTGGCTGGGGGCTCTGAGTGACGCCAGAGCAGCTTTGGGACCGGGAACACTGCCCCGGGAGAGGACACGTTGTGGGATGCGAGGAACAGGATTTGGGGATTGCATGGCATTTATTCTGGGGTGTTCAGGGAGAAACCAAAGGTGGGGAAAGAGATGGATGCCAGTGATTTGGGGGCTACAAGTGTGGGAAAAGAGCAGGGTAGGCGGGACAGAAAGGGCCAGTCCTGGGCACACGGTGGCTGGTGGGTGCGACTGTCTGGCCGTGCCTGTCCTGGCTGCTTATGGCCTGACTTGGCCCCTGGGTGAGGAGCTCCCGGTGCCTGGGGGTGAAGGGGAGTCCCAGCGGCAGCACCTGGAGCAGCTGTGGGCACGGGTGCAAGCCAAGTTCTGTCCGGAGCAGCCAGGGAGGAGGTGCAGAGACCCGGGAGTGTGTGTCCGTCCGTGTCTGTCTGTGCGTACGAAGACTCAAAGTGCTTTCGCCGCCCTGAGAGCGTTCAGTGACTTTCGCAGTGTCGCTTTGGTGAGAGAGTTTGGGACTTGAGCGTTGCATGGTGCTCGGGGGCCACACACAGCACGTTGCAGTGTCCTCCAGCAGGCCTGCCAGTCCCTGGGGTGGGTGCTGAGGGACACAGAGGGTGCAGACTGCAGCGTCAGGAAACAGGGCTCTTTATAACCCCTGTGCTGGCATTAGGGGGAACATTTTCTCCAGG
>NW_010428982.1:2349-2690 GCF_000710305.1 Buceros rhinoceros silvestris | reverse complement strand
GGAGCTGCACCCCCCGCCCCCCTTGCCTTCAGTGTGGGTCTGCTGGTAGAAAACTTACTTTATTCTGCAGAAAAAAAATCTCCTTTGGGGAATATCTTTTTTTTTTTTAATTATTAAGACATAAAGAGCATCACTCTGCAGAGAACTTGATTAGAGGTGAAAATTTCTGAGAGGGAAGAGGGTTGCACTCAGAAAGCAGGGGATTTTTCCTCCTGCTATGGTAGTATAAAAGCTCAGAAGAAAACTTTCAGCATGGGCAAGTTTCTTCATCCCCAGAAGAAAAGGAGGATGCGACACTGCCTGCTCCTGCCTGCTCCTGTGCTGCCCCCTGCCATGGGTCT
>NW_010428982.1:1191-1635 GCF_000710305.1 Buceros rhinoceros silvestris | reverse complement strand
CTCGGCCGAGGGCCCATGAAGCAGCAGCGTGGCTGAGCTGAAGTGCAAGTGCTGCCCGAGCAGAGCGTGCTGAGCTGTGCGAGGAGCAGCAGCACAGAGCTGCAGGGATTTGGGCTGTTTTCTAAGAACCCCTGGGAGAATACAGGGCATTAAACTCGAAAGATGTCTTGTGCTGGAATGAAACAGGGATTTTCTTTGCAGGTAGGGAGGACTCTGTGCACAATGTTTTCATGTGAGGGAAAGATAAAATAAATCCCTTGAGATCTTCTGGCATTATTTTTCTCCTGTTTTTTAAACGGTGCGTCAGTGTTGAAGTGGGAGAGGTTGGTGGTGGCAGCCAGTGCCGGAGCTGAGGCTGGGTGCTGGGGGGAGAGGAGGGGGTGAGGCTGTCAACCCCCCGGCCTCAGCCCCTGCGGTGGCGTCACCGCAGGGGCTGTCCACTGG
>NW_010428982.1:0-1086 GCF_000710305.1 Buceros rhinoceros silvestris | reverse complement strand
GGTGAGGCGGGCACCCCCCCGGCCTCAGCCCCTGTGCTGGCGTCACTGCAGGGGCTGTCCACTGGCTTGGGGGGAGATCAGCGGCTCTTGGCATCAGCCATGAGGGGGGGACGGGGCAGGATGCAGGTTTGGGCAGCACCAACCAGACCCGGTGACTTTTGTGGTAGGTGGGAGGCAGCCAGAGGGGTCCGTGGAGAGCCCTCCCCAGCCTACACCGGGCTGTTTTCCTACTGGTGAGACTGTCACAGTGTTAATGCAGTTTGGACAAAAGGATTTTAAGCTCCAAAGGGAACTTACATGTATCCCTGTGACATTTGACATGCTAATCTATGGAAATGGATTAATTACAAATGCTGTTTCTGTAGGCTTAACTCACTATCATAAGGTCACTGCTGCAGGATAAAAGCTGATGAGATTGGACTGAATAATAACACAAGCCACGGGATTCCTCTGAGCCATCAGGCAGTGAATTACGAGTTCCCCTGGCAGAGGACGGGGCAGGAATTAGCGGGGAGCCGCAGCTCCTCCTGCCCCCAGCTTCAGACACTTCGGAGCAGCTGCGGGAAGCCGGCGCGCAGGGTGAGCTCCCACCCATGACACTGCGCCATGCGGGGAGGACCAGGGTCCCCAGGGACACACCGACCTGCCCCATGAGGGCGGCTGGGTTGGGGTGCTGGCCCTGAGGAGGTGACAGGGATGCTGAGAGCAGGCTGAGCCCTGCTGCCCAGGGTGGGGGTCCTGCTGTCCCCCAGCACTGCTGGCCTGGGCAGGGACCTGGTGCGGGTGCTGGTGGGCCGGAGCAGCTGGGCAGAGGGGAGGATGGGATTTGGGTGCAGCCGAGGATAGCAGTGATCAGCACTCGTTCTATTGCTCTGCCTCTCCCTCGTCTCTCTCCGGAATCCCCAGGGAATCACGCAGGAATCACGCGGGCAGATGGGCAATGGTGGCTCTGCCAGCAGAGCAGACGATGGCATCTGCTTTGAGTCATTTCCATTGCGGCTTCTCCTGCGTCTGCGCCCAGGCACGTGCGGCCACGTGCGGGCAGGCAGCAGGCACATGAGGGTCATTGCACAGCCGCCACCATGC
>NW_010428981.1:38603-46666 GCF_000710305.1 Buceros rhinoceros silvestris | reverse complement strand
GGGCTGCCCCTGCACGCCGCCCCCGCTAAGATGCTTCGACAAAGCAACCGCTGCGCGCACAGCTTCCTGCACCGCAAATCGCGCGGAACAGACGGCAGCGAGTCGCTTTCGTGGCCCAGAGTATTTTTAAGATGTTAATGGAGACCAGACACGCGCTGGTAACGCCGCCACGCTCAGATGAACGGAATTAAGAGGCCTGCAGCTCAAACCCACCTTTTCTAGGTGGGTTCTATGCAACAACTGATGAGTCATCTGGACTCATTTTAGGGGATAAATCTGAAGCACCTACGATTTTCCTTGAATCAGGTCTGCACACTGCGATCGTGTCAGCCCTCTGCTGACTTCGTTTTTTCGAGGACAGACAACAATAGTAACAATCTCGATCTCCCAGCAGCAGTCAGAACCTGCCCTGAATCAGCACTTTAACTAGCTCATGCCAAGTCCATGCACCACATGCGAGCTTTCTCTGCAAAGACAAAGACTACATACTTGAGCACAGGCACCCCTGCTTTGCTGCTTGCGGGCATATCCTAAAAACCCTCTTTGTTCCTCCCATCAGCAGCATCTTGCATTCAGTTGCCCTTGATTTCTCCTTAGGCTTGGATGCTGGCCCTGCAGAACAGCAACTGGCTCCTTGCTCTTGCCGCATGACACATGTTCTAGATCCAGAGCTGGAGACAGAAGGTCCTGGATGCGTAAAGGACAAAGCCCCACCACTGAAATTTAAGCATTTCATTATCATGCTGGACATACAAAGCCAAAGGTATTTCCTTTCGGCAATCAGTCTCCTGTACTCCCGGATTCTGTATTGCTGTCTGGAGTTACAACAAAACATCAGATCATTTGATTTTCTGCATTTTTACTTATTTACATGTATGAAATTTAACAAGTGTGTCTTACATTTTATCTCACATATTCACACAATCAGGCACAGCTCAAAGGGGAAGAGGCAGGCTGCTGTCAGGCACACCAGATGCAAACGGCACATCATTTCCAGTGACAGTAAGCTGATACCATCACACTGTGCTGTATCTAACTGCCCCTGGAAACCATCGGCACTCTCCCTTCCTTACCTCTGCTCCAGCTGAAGTTTTGGCCATCAAGGACTGTAGCTACTTGAAACCAAGCTGAGGTCAGGTGACAGACAGTGGCAAGCCAAGTGCTCTGATTCTTTTTCCAAGGGCTTAATCAAATTCTGTTGAATATCAACAGCAATATTGATTAGGTCCTCTTGGAGCTTCCAGACAAATCCAACAGGGAGGCTTTTTTCCAGTCATACTCCACTTCTACTTCCTTGCCACAAGGTAAAGCTTCTAGCTGTCTCCCTAAGAGATACAACCCTTTTTCATGGAGCACTAGCATGCATCTTATCTAGACAATCAGTCCAGAACAAAACAAGCCGGCTATCTTTGTTCCAGCAGAAGTCTGTGAAATCTTTCAGCAACCGATCAGCAAACTTCTCGTCCCCGGTGGCACTGGATCGCCATGTTTTCGTCAGCATGGTGTTGTAGGCCCAGTTGTAGCCAATGCGCTCTTCACAAAACATGTTCTGGTTGGTGGAGCTCGTGGAGTTGCGCCGGCGTCGCTGCTGCCCACAAGAAAACTTCCTCTTGGAATATGGTAGCTGCAAAAACACTGTCCCTGGAGAAAACAGACAGGACATAAGTCGTAGGGACTTAGGTCTGTCTAAAACTGATAAGTGACACATTAAATTCTGAAAGGGAAACCAGACCGAGTTTCATTTAATTGCCTTTTAGCAAGGTAAAATGAGAAGCACTTTTCTTCCCTCACTTTTACATACTACTGCTTCCTGCAAATTACAACACTAGAGAGGACAGAGTCTGGCCTTTCTTCTGGCAGAAGGGAACGAAGCAAAGATGCAGGCTCCTATCCATCTTTCTAACTTGCCACCAGTTTCCATTCTCTCCTTCGATTTTCCAGAAGCTTTCCTCCTGTCATTGTCTCCATGTCTCAGCAGCTCCTCTGAAGACACCAGGTCATTTTACTGTAATATGCCATGCATGGAACTTGAAAGTGTTGATAGATCACCAACATTCATGAAGATTAATAATGAGAACAAGCGGATCCTAAATGCTTTATCTATCTCCCTCACAGTCTGTATGGGCAGAGATGCATCTACAACTGACCTTCAGCACGAGAACAGAGAACTGACTTGCTCCAACACCTTTCCCTCCTTCCAGCTTCTACATACGCATTTCTTTACACTGCACTTAGAATTAGACATGCTTTTTTTTTTTAATTTCTCCATCTCCTGGAAAGAAAAGTTTCAGAGACACTACAAAGCAAGATTTCAAATCTATCCCTCGATTACCAGCAACACTTTACTCTTTTCATACTGCCTCTCCACTTTTCTGGTTTATGCTGGCTGATACACCTACTTGTCACCTGACCACGGACATAATGAGCATCGACATCACTGACACAAAACACAATGCATGTAAAATGGTTCTTTTGTTTCTAATAGCCTCCTCCTTGTCCCAAAGCCTGCCAAATATTGCTCACCTGTGACATGGATATACTGGGGCTTGTTCTCAGCTGGGAAGTTGAATGCAGAGGCCGAGTACTTATCTTGCACAAATCCAAATCTGGAGAAACAAATACCAGGAGAATTAAAAAAAAGATAGAGAGCCACACCAACCAGGATTCCTTCAGCCCTAGTCAGGGACACCAGGGAAAATCTTCCAATATGACAAAGGCTCCCTTTTCTGATGGCCTGAAGGCAAAGGGAAAAGGGACGAAAACAGCTGAGCTCCTCCAAATATTCTCTGCCCCTGATCTCTGTCCTAACTCATGCCAGAAACAGGAGCACCAGCAGCTCAGTTTAGGAGGGCGCTGAGCAGTCTCTGACAACATGGGGCAGCTGCACACCAACAAGGGAAGAGCAATACTGAAGGCAGACATTCCTTGGGTATGTTTCAAGCTGTAACACTGTTTTTTCGTGATGGGCAGTATTCCACTGAGAGCTTGAAGCAGCTCACCTGACAGTTCTTTGCAGACTGTGGAATACTTATTCCTCTCTTGATTTCTAAGCTTATGAAAGCTTATTTCCAAGCTAGAGATCCATTAAAAAAAAAAAGCAGTCTGTGCCATGAAAAAGACTTTGGCAGCAATGCCACGAAACAAACTGACAGCTCAAGCAAACGGAGGGGTAAGGCTAGAAAGTATTCCAAGTTTCCAACAATTCCTTAAACTGAGCCCAACCTCCTACATACAGTTCACATCCCAGTCTCCTGCCTATTGTCAATCACTGGTTGTCATCCAGTTCAAGACTGTGTTAAGTACGCATGAAGGAAATAACTGTCCCTCTTCAGAGAGAAATCTGTTGACAGTCTATCTGGTGCTCAGAATGTCAGGGCACCTTCCAAAGGCAATGCCCTCCTTAGGAGGACAGTGCGATTTGCTAACGAATGACAGGCTGAAACTTGACCTACCTGCCCCTTGCATCCACAGAACCACCTCCAGGCATTCTAGTTACATGTTAGTCTAATAATGTGCAAGCAAACTTCAGAGAGGCAGGCGGTACCGAACCCAGGCGTCTCAGGTCTTTATCCAACATTATCCAGGGACATAGTAACCCTTCAGTCATTCCGTTCTGTACGTACCTGTGTGCTATTGCTTCCTGGAGGAGATGCATACGGTCCCAGTACGTTTCTGGTTCGAAGCCTGAAACAAACAAAAAGGTAAGAATTACTTAGTAAAGCAAATTTATTTCCTTCTTTTTCAAGAGTTCAGTTTTCCTCAGAAGACCTCTGTGCACTTTGTTTTTGTCGTCATTTCTTTTAGTCACTTTTTTCTGTCAGCTGTCCCTTGAATACCATCTTAGGAGAGACATGTCTTCTGCACCGCAGTAGTGGATTCATCCCTGGATTTGTGTCTCTTGAACTGAAGCAGAACAACATAATGGGGTGTGTGGGAGCGGGTAAGGAAGGAGAGTGGGCTGCTGTGTATCACCAGAGAGTGCTCTGAAAATACTTAGTTCAAAATCAGTCGGGCTATGGGGAGTTCAAAGTCAGTTGGGCAGCATATAGATTTGTCGCTGATCGGTTTACACTTACACCTGTACACTGGGTCAAAGGTTAATGAAAATAAAGAAAACTATAATCTTTACTATTTTAAAACAGAGCCTTTTGCTAACTGTCCTTTCTCACAATGCAGTTTTGCCTCTTTCTGCGTGGGGACAGTGTTCTCTGATCTTTGAGCTTCCACCTGAGACTTACTGCAGCAGCATCACTCAAAAGGGCGAGGTCACATTGCAGAAAAGGAGACTGCAGTTTCTAGCTCTTAATCGCATGTGCAAACACTCTCACCGTGAATGTAACCATGGCAACAACAAAAAAAAAGAGCATGGCAGTTGTGAAAACCTAATCTCACTGAGGGGGAGAATAAACAAATGCCGTATACAAATGCAGAGCAGATGCAGGCAGGGTTACCAGCACAACCGACTCTTCCAGTATAACATCGGGTCAAACAGAATGGCTTGATACAGGCTCTATAAGGGTACGCAACACTACAACAGCAAAGATCCCTGAGGAGCCACCTTTCCTGTGCTTTGGTGCTTCATACGCTGTTTCATGCCGATTAGCCCACCAGCACAGCTTTCGCCCAGCACCACCCTGCTGATGGTGGCTGCTGAAATGTAGAAACAGGCCCTTCATCCAGCTAATGCATGTCTGGTAAATGAGGTTCTTCATGTCAGCTGAATACCAGAAGGGACCTGCTTGTAGGAAAGTATACCAAGGTGTAAGACAAAGAACGTTTCTTACCATCAAACAAATGTTCGCTACCCTCCTTCAACAAGCAGCTAACATTGAGTGGGATGAACAACTGAGCTCGAAGTGGGTCTCCATATAAGTAACTGGGCAAAGCAAACGGGCCTTCCAAGACTGGAACTAGCAAGAAACCACAGGATGTGGCTTTCCGATGCCACCCCTGAACCTGAGAAAAAGAGACAAACAATGAATCATATCGCATATGTCAAACTGAAGAAAGGCACTTATGTGCATAGAAGCAACTCATCTCCCAAAAATAGATCAGCCATGCTCAATTCTCCACAGGCTCACCTTGCTTTGCACGGCAAGCACACCAGCATCCTTGTAAGCAAAGCAGTACAAGTGCGAGACATCAGGCTTTCCTTTTTGAAGTGCCACATCAATCATAAAGCACTTTAAAATGGGACATTTTTCAGGAACTGATTCAGCTTACTTATCATCCATCAGTGGCTAAGCACTGCCGCTTTACTGGAACACTGCAATAGATTTTAAATAAAAGCAAAACCTATCGCTGGCTAAGGTAAAACCTAGTGTTAAATAATTTGGAGTTTTACAGAAGCCAGAAAAGAGAAAACAAAAAAAAATTCCAAAAGTTAAAAAGTGGCACAAACCCACTGCATTTTCAATTCAAAATGTTTTCAGCAACTTAAAAAAGAAGCTAAAAAGCATTGCTGAACAGGAAGAACACACTGCCTGGCAAAGCCCTGTCATGAAAGCAGTTCCACTGAGATTTAAAGCTTTCACGTTTGGGGATAGAAGGAATACAACGTGAAACAGATTCTTTCTGAAAGACCCAGCTCAGGGCTTAAGATTTGCCTAAAGCAGACTTAGACTGATAACCTTGCCCTGTACTGATCTCCGCATCCTGTGCATGGAAACCCACCGCAAGCAGAACGCTATCCTGCAGACAGAATTCCTACAGATAACATGAGAAATGGCAACCAGATGCAGCAATGCTAACATCCACCAGGAAAACCACTTACGGAAGCAGGGCAGATCCACTGCCTCTCTCGGAATACTTCCCATGACAACGTCCCCTGTAGTCTAAGGGAGAGGCCAGACGTGCATTGCAGTGGCCACCCAGAACACAAGGACTCTTACCATCTCAAAAAGAACAGCTGCAGTCACTGCCATCCAGTGTAACTTGATTTCAAAGGCAGCATTCAGGGAGAAATTGCCATGGTAATAACAACTGCACCACTCCAATCGGTCTGTGCGGTTATTCACATCCACATCAAGCGTCACCGTCCGCTGCTCAGGCACTGTGGCAGCTACGCAGCCAAGGAACACGGGTATATTTAAAAGATGCATTTTAGAGAGGGTGGGAGACAGGTTGAAGAGAACAGAAGAAACAAGACAAGTTATTTTCAATTAATTTGTCCTCCCACTCCTACCCAAATATTTTTGGGCTAGTAGAATAGTCCCAGAATGCCATTCACCCAGATCACAAAAGACAAGAAACCTGCAGTATTACTCATATGGGGGGTCTGTACCACAGAACTACCTCCCCAAGCAGTCAAAAGACATCTCACCTGCAGAGACAGAACCAAGAGTAAAGCAGCTAATCAATAGCGACTGGCGCATAATTAAATATGGCTAGACAACATCAGCTCCTTCATACCCAAGACATTCCACACTGGCTTTAGTATTTCTATACACCCCACCAGAAATCACAACAGGGTGCTGTTACACAGGACAGGAGCATTCCAGGACTTTCCACAGCTAAAGGAGATTAGAAGTTAAACTTCTTGTTTCTTTAGCCCCATATCAATATTCCACATTACCGCACTGCTAAAACTGCACATCCAACACTTTTTCTAAAAGCATGAAAAGTCAGCCAAGACTCATGCAGCAGCATTCTGATCACTCCAACACCTTCTGTTGCTTTGCAGTAAGTACTGGGATAGTGCCCAAGATCCAGCTCCCTTTGTGCCCTACAGCCCAGCACCCTAGTGAAAGAAGATCTCAGATACCAGACAAAAGAGACAGAGAAGCACAAAAAGCGCAAGGACCTGCCTGGTGTCATATAGCAGACTGCGAGGCCAGGGATAGAACCCAGACCTCCCAACTCTGAGACCGAAGTCCCACTATGAACCACATTGTCACTTTCAACTTTTCTTTAGGCAAATACCTATTTAACATTTCTATAATGTTAAAAATTGATACCAAACTAAGGGCTGCAATACTACTATTGAAGAACCTTTGCCTTTTTCTTTACTGCACGCATGAGGGATGGATGTAATTTCTTGCTTATGTAGAAGAAGATCTGCACCCGTTTACATGGTCAGCTTTTAAGCGACCTTATCATTTAATGGCTTAATGGCATATTAAAAAAAATGGTTGAAGTTCTTCGTCAAAGTAGATTGAAGGTTCCCACTTTCACTTCTACTGCAAATTAGCTGAAGACAGTTTTCAAGGTTATAAGAATATCTTTGATATTGCTATTTCTGCAGCTTGGAAACAGAAAAAAACCCCAAAACCACACAGTAAAAGTGGGAGAATATCATCCAATCTTGTTTTGTAAATAAGATCCACTTTTGTCTTTGGGATATATATCATCCGCAGTGTCTGAGCTGGTCTGGTATTGTCAGACAGACCAATATCTTGTGATTTTCTTGCTCCTTTTCAGTGGAATATCACTGTGAATGCAATGCTCCTGGTTAGAAGGTTACAGTGCCAGTTTTGCAACTAAGTATGTTGGAAAACAACATCCCCAAAACTGTAAAGCAAAAGCAGCTCAGTCAGGTTGATGCTGGTCATTAGGTAAGAGATTAGTGAAAACACCACTGACCAGTGTGCCCAAACCAGCACGCTGTGAAGAATGAGCTCCCTGCTCCCTTAGACTGTTCCTTTTTCCTGATAATGCAGAGTCCCCATTCAGGCTGGAGTTTCTCTCTCCACCTTGTCTGCAGTTGTAATTCACAGCTAAAGCAACAGGAACACAGTCCAACCAGGTGAGCTCATCAAAAGGACCTTAAAAACTGATGGGAAATATCCACGAGTTTGAATTCAGAAGCTTCAAACTAAACCCAATAGAATAAACTCTGGCCTCCATAGATCTGATTTTAAGAAGACTCACCTGCTTCTCAATTGTCTTGTACCATAGAGTATTTAAATAACGATTTATTGGGTAAATCGGAGAGGAGCAGGCAGGTTATTCTCCAGTCACAGACCACTACATACATGACTACAATTGCTAGTGCATGCATTGCTATAAATCAAAAGGGACAAGATTAGGTATATCACAGGTCAGACTTCACTGGGAAGGGAAAG
>NW_010428981.1:35643-38537 GCF_000710305.1 Buceros rhinoceros silvestris | reverse complement strand
GAAAGAGGACAATCACTGGGCAAGTGATAAAGGATAAAGATTTGAGAGACACATGGAGCTTGTTCCAGAGCTCCCAATGCTTGCATGCAATTTTATGTCACAGCCTGACATTTAGGGAAGGTGGGGAGGGGAAGAAATAAAAACCACAACCAAATCAAAGCCAAGAGAGGAACAAATGAAGTCACGTGGACCAGAGGTCATCTGCGTTTAGTAAAGCTCCTTGCCTTAGACGAACTGGTGAAGGTTTTTTTTGAATATGGTTTAGAAGAGGGACAGCACAGAAGCACCAGTTAAACCAGTTCCTTTGTAAGAAAGAAGTTCCACACTGGATTTTTCTCAAAGAAATTATTATTCCTGGAATAACCAGACTGCATGTGAGCAATTTAGAGGCATTTTTCGTTCACTCAAGGACAGCAAATTCATTAATCGGCACAATGGACGTAATTCCAACTAAAGTGAAAAAGGAGGGTTACACAGGTGTGTCACTACATCACACGCTGAGGGAAGACGCTCCTTCCTGGCTGGCATCACAGGAAAGCTGAGAAGGGCACTAAAGCAACCTTCCTTCATTTCCCCAGGCACAAGCTTACTGAGTGTCAGTCTCCTCATCTCTACACAAGTGGACAGACATAGAACAGTGAAGTGGTTTTCTTGGGCTAAATAGTAAGAGATCAAAGCAGGACAGGATCTGACCCAAGTGCCTCCAGCCTTCACAAGACTTCCACGCCAGCCTACATTCAGGCTTCAGCTCTGGCCAATCATTGAGCTAATGAGGTTGGATACTAGCCAAGGCAACAGATTTGTGTGTGACAGGGAAGAACATCCTGCATATGTTGGCTTCAGGGAATCAACCGTTCGTTCTGACTTCCTGTCCTTAACACTTTCTCACTTCTGATGCTGTTCCTCTTCAAACGAGGCTTTTGGAAATACACAAGGATTACTGTAACTTCAGGTTTAAGAGATACTCTGCCAGCATTAAGTCGCTTCTCTTCAAGTCAAATATACAAAAGAGGACAACAGCAGAATTTTCTTTTTATCCTTAATTGATATGCCTTTAAAAGATGCATCTAAATAAATCTGAAGTTGCAGTTCCATAACAATGATTTTTCTTCTAATTTTAAATAGGAAAAGAGGAACAAAAGCGAGTGACTCAGGCTGGCCTGGAAATGCAACAAAAAGCTGACAAAGCAACACAGTCAGTCCTGCAGGCAGCATGTTTCACGGGCTGTTAGTGGCAGTCACCGTTATACTTCACACATTACACAACTGCAGATATTATAATGGTATCTTGCCCAGCAGCAAGATCTTCTATATGCAAACCCTGCTGCTTACGCGGTGCAGGGATCTTTTGTAGCTGAGCTTCCCAGACTTTAATATAAGGAGACTGACCACATCGTTCAGATTAGCTGAGAAGCCTCCAGCACATCACAGGAAACTTCTACCACACATGGATCTCACTGTGGCTTTTGCCATTAAGAAGCATTAGACACGTCATTTTAAGTACAGTTCCGATGCTCTGCTATTCTCACAACTTATCCTTCCAAGCTCATCACAGGTTGTGAAGAGCCTCTCTGGATCTACGAGGAGAAAGTTGGCATTTTCCTCTCTGAATCTAGAGGATGCCATGGGGGGAGGAATATTTAAAGAACACTTTTTACCATAATTGCAGTACTCAAAAGCAAAAATTGCCTGCTCAGCCAGTGAAACACTCCTTCAGCATATGAAAACAAGTTCAGGTGCAAGACACATGTAAGGCCAGCATGAAATTTGCAGCTTTATTGCTGGTCCACGTGAGATCATACCCTTGGCTGGCTGCTCTTCCCCTTTCAAACTATCCCCTTGAACTTCCCCAGCTGTCACCTGTGCTGTGCATCTACCTAATAGTGCAGCTGCCTGGCTCCGTCCTCCGAAACTGCGGCTAAAGGAACTGTGCCTACTTGCATAGGAGGCTGGGCGGCTGGGCAGCCAGGGCAGGAAAAATGCTGGGATTTCCGAGTGCAGGAGCTCTTCTGCCACAAACGCCACCTCAAACCATTTCCTCTGGAAGGCAGAGAAATCATCCATGGCAGCTGTGTGCCACATGGTAGGCTGCTGCATGCTCACTGAACAAAAAGCAAAGGGAAGGACAGATCGCAGTTAGAACCAAATGTTTAACATCAAGAGATGGTAGTTCTTTGTGCAAAAGAGAAAGGAAAAAAAATAGGTTATGTTGTCTGCAATTCCTTTCTTTTACCCTCTTTAAAGCAGTGGTTTTGGTTGCTCCCAAAATGCATTTCTGCTGCAGCACCCGTAAGAATCAAGTACAGCAAGAGATTATGCAAAGGGATAATGAGGAAAGTCTTGTAATAACACAATGCTGACCTCGGTCTGGCTCTTTGTCCACGACAATCTTGTAAAAATAAAAGCCATAAATAAAGGTTCGTAGAGCTTCTCCAGATGCATGGACAATAAGCTGCTCTTCTAGCATTTTCTGAGCAAAAGAAGAACAGAGCAAACACAATAAAAAAGGAGAAGTCCTTCTTCGGGTTACATAAAAAGGTTGCTAGAGAACATTGGGAAATAATTTTCTTTTTCATGACATCTTTTTGTCCAGATATGTGCCTAACAAGAACATTGGCATTGTTACCTCTTGATATTCAGCAAACGTAGCAAGTCCTTATCTCCCTGAGAAACTGTGTTTGACCTTTTTGCAGATGTCTGCCTTCCTCCCTTAGCCTGGTTTTATAGATGGATATATAGGAAGGTAAGAGGTTGGAAACATTCCAGGTTCTCTGTTAATTGATATGGGATCTCAGCTGAGGAACAAAATCCAAAACATTTCCAGCCTTCTGCCCCTGACACAGTTGATAGGGAAGAAAAAAAATTCACAAACACAAGCAGAGTATCTGCCATAA
>NW_010428981.1:29488-35553 GCF_000710305.1 Buceros rhinoceros silvestris | reverse complement strand
GGAGATTATCGCCCAAAAAGTGCGTACACTGCGCCATCCATAAAAGAGAGGTCATACGCTGGTTGTATTTCAACTTCAATAACTACTTTTCAGTAGAAAAAACAAAACTAAACGCCAAACCAAATCACACTGTAGTGCCTCATAATGCTAACACAGTGGAGAGCTCTTGGTAACTGCTAGCTAAGTGGAGGTCATACAAAGAGCTGCCATCATATGTGAGTGGGAAAAATAATATATATTACTACTGAACAATGTTGGTTTGTGATAGGGAATCCAAAAAGTGTCATCATCACCTCATGTTCTGTGAACAGTGTTTTCAATACCTATCAGTAAGAAGATTTTAATAAGAAACAGAAATTATTGCTATGCTTTTCTTTACAATTCAACTTTCTTCACAGGGTGAGGTATTTCTGCCCCCCACCCCCACCCCTTGGCAGATCTCCTACCTGCATTATGTCAATGGCCATGGCTTGGGTTTGTACACCTTCCACATTATTCACCAGCCAGTGTACAACTTCTGCACTGATGAAACAGTACGGAGAGAGGCCCTTCTGTTCAGAGAGCAGCTGGACCCCTGTGCTGAATCACAGCAAGGCACACATATTAACGTGGACTCATTCCAAGTTCTTTTAAGTCACAAAGACAAAAATCACTTGTGGGAAAAAGGAAAAAAAAAAAAAGGGGGGTGTGCGGCACTGGGTAAAGATAAAGGACAAGAAATGCACAATTACCGCAGGGTGACATACCATTAGCTTCTGATAACCAGATGAAGAGCTGTCATTAACAGCACTTTAGGGTCTTACTGAGACTTCTTGCTTTGACGAGATTCTGGGATTCTAATAACTCAAATCTCTGCAACAATACTTGTACCTCAATTTCTATAAAATCCCTTGTGGAAGAGATTGGAACTGAATAACAAAAGGAAGCCTAAAACCCACAGCTGATGTGGGGCTCTCCTTTGAGTGACTCCATGCCTCATGTCCTCTTACAAGAAAAAAGCATCTAGACAGATGTTAAGCATAATTATATTATAAACTTACGTGGGGTGTTTCATGGCTTCAAGAATCTCTATCAAGGTGGAGGAGGAAGTCAGAGTGCTTGCTGAACACTGCTGAGAGCTAGGAAGTAAACAGAAGCATGTTGGAAAAAATCAAGGAAGCTGTCAGATCTGTTCGGATATGTTCACTTAAGAAAAAGGCTCTCTCTTTCCAACAGTGACTTTGCCACATATATTTCCCTTTTCATCTCAAGGAGGACACCTAAAAGCATCAGACCTATGTTTTCCTCCTGAGGTCATCAGGTCGCTGCTATACTGACCCAATGCACACTACATTACATACGGCCGTACTAAGGAGCAATTGAGAGCAAACATTTTGAGGTCGGGCTTTTGTTTTTCTACTGCAATACACAACCGCAGGAAACAGGTGCTAATATAGTTTATTTTTAGTGTTGCTTCCTCCCCGGTGTCTCGCCTCCAGGTTAGAACCTCTTGGATTTCATCAACCTGCTTGATCCAATTAAACCTGTAGGGGCCCCTTTGCTAAAACAGACAGAAGACAGATGTCAATTCAGAGCCTGGTTTTCTGCTAACAGATTTCAGAAATGGAATGTCTTCATTTTTCACGTCTTGAGGAATGAAGCTCTTTTAGTGGGTGGGGAAATCAGGCCTTGTGTTCATTTAATTCTGGAAAACTGGGTTGCAAGGCTTATTTTACTACCAGTCTTTCTGCATGTGGAAATGCCGCAGTAAGGTCTTGTGACAAGTGCCTTCTAGTGCTGACAGACACAGCAGATCTTGTTCTCGGGTTCCTGTTTAAGTGCCCATTCCTTGACACCAGCAAGAGGAATGTAACTGAGCAGAACTGCGGCACAGCACTGCTGTGCTTTTCTTACCTGCCCTCTGCAGCAGCAGCTGTGGTATATCCTTGGTCTGCAACATTCTGGGAACTGCCCAAGGTCTGTGCGTTCCCCCTATCAGGTAACTGCCCCGTGCTTATCAATGTGTTGCCATCTAAAGTTGCAGGAACTGACTGATCTATAGAGACCTGCAAGGAGTAAATACAGCAATATCTTTACGAAATTTATGATCTAATCCATTTCCTGTTTTCTCCCCTCCCCATATCATCTGTACCTCAGCTCCAGTTAGTAGTCAACAAGCAATGCTATAAGGCAAGCACAAGTATAGGCAGAAAGGATAAAGTCTTACTTTTGTCATCACTACAGAGCTACTGCTAAACATGGAATTCAGACCCCAGTAAGCTGAGGATCGCCAACCCAGGAACAACTGTGTGGAGAGAACTACTGGCACATCAGCTACGCCAGTCCCAACCTGACATTTTCAACTTGACTGAATACCTGTGATTATAAACATGCCATGGACAGAGCAGGAAACTTTAATGCTATGGGAAAGTAGTAAGCAATAAGAAAAAAAAAAAACAAAACAGTTTCAACTCTAACTCTCAGACAAAAATATGCAAATGTATCACATGGAATTTCAAGTTTCATAACGCACGAAATCAGCTCATCTTCCTTCCTTTCTTAGGGTAGTATCAGGAGGCTGGTTGGCACCCACCCACACCTATGTCACCAAGACAACAAGAACACTTTCCTCCCGCAGGAACACTTGCACTATTCCAACGTAGACTGAATAGTTCACAAAATTAACATAAAATAATTTCAGAAAGCACACAAATGCTGAAAGATTCAGCAAAGTACAGGCTGTAATTGCCATCTGTCATTAACACGTATGGTTTAGGAAAGGCACATTATATAAAAGCTAGAGAGGTGGGGGAGAGGAACACAAAGAGCAGAGTAACTCAGGCTGGTGTAAATATGAGGGCTGAGCTGTCGTGTCGAATCCACAGCACATGCACAGGTAAGAATCACACAGCTGTAGTATGACTTAGGTCTGATAGCCAGACCAGAGTCTTTTATTTATGCCATTTCTCACATCTCCCAAAGATATCTCTCTCTGCAATGCCAGATGTCCCTTTTTGGGCAGCCAAAACCAGCAGATGCTCCAACGTGGAAATTACAGTCCCCACAGCCAGCTAAATCCACTCTCCCTCCTCAGAGCTCATTCCACCAGCAGTATCTTCTATGGATACACTGTGCTGATTCCTAACTGGAGTTAAATGTACAAACAATTTCTGTCACGATGACTCCTTTAAACCAAGATGACACTAATATTTTCAGCCCTCAGTTGCTTAAGAATCCAAGGTCACAATTTGACTTGGACCTTCTCAAAGCCAACTGTCAGTCATACAGCACAGAAGAAATTCATCCAAGAACAAGAAGAGTAAGCTGATGCCATTCTGTTTAGCAAGGGAAGATGGAAAATGAGTGCTTACTGAAACACTAAAAGAGAAGCTTCAGTAGCTGACAAGACAGTACTGCGAAGGACAGTAAGGCAGCGCACACGAACATCCAAAGCACAAACACTGAATGGTGGAAGGAAATAGTCACATCCACCACCACCAGCCACTTTGTCCTGCTAATGCTGCACGTGTCCCTCTCAACACGCAGATCTAGAAACACAGGTTCCCCATGAGGCGAGCTCAGGACACTAAATGCTCTTCATCACCTCAGTTCAAAGGCCAGAGATGACAAGACCCCATTCAAAACTAACCTGTGAGTAGAAGGTTGAAGCTGTACGAGGGCTGCGAACAAAATCCATAAAGAAGGCCCCATCCTGAAGGCATCAGAGGAAGTAGGCCCATTAATGGCAACAGGAACAAGGAGTTGAAAAAAGCAAATACAAAGTTGTGCGAGTATGAAATGACCACAGAGAGAAAGTATGAGGAGAATGCAAATTCCAAACAGACCCAGAACATCAGATGCATCAGAATATAGAGCATCAGAAGTTACTCAAACACATACCCTTCTTTCTCTCCCTGTAACAAGACATTGCTCTTCCTTAACACAGATTTTTTCCAAAGTTTTGAAAATCACTCTGAAGCCAATTGGAACTACAGCCTTCCCTCCACGCTTTGCAGGGGAAAGACTTGAGCTCTAAAGTTTGCGGGTTTCCATTCCAAATGCAAAGCTGAAGAGTGATACAGAAACCTGTAGAACTGCCCATGCAATGACAAACATCCAAAGAAGGACAGCTTGTTTTCTAGGCTGCCAGTCATTCAAATGATAAAGAGAGGGAGGCAAAGAAGCTCTTTTTGGGAAGCAGATCCTTCCTCTCAAATGCAGGTCTGATATGGTTCAAAGGATAGAAGAAACATTCATCACAAAGATCTTTCCAGTCTTCTGTTTAATACCTCATGCAAAGTTAAACAGATACTGCCTGTGCTGTGTTCCCTGCCTACTTGTAAACCCTGGATGAATTTATCCCCAACTGCTATTCAAAGATTCTCTTACCACAGAAGACAATGCAGGGATCTCAGCTAGATTTTCATTCCCTGTTTGCAACTCTCTATTCTGTTTCCTAGGCAAAATAGTTTGTCATCTTAACTGCAGGCCAGACTTTTACCCTGGTATGTACATATAAAACATTTTCTCGAAAGATTCAGCGCCAGGGTTACATGGTGACAATTTACACAGTGTAGAAGCAGAGCCAAGCACCCTATATCCATAAGGGCAAAGACTTCCCAAACAGATTATGCATCAAGCTATCTCAGCGTGTTAAAGTCATACTGCATTGCCCAGTAACTGGCTAAAGTGACTTGTCAGTTCTACTCTGAAACAGAGTAAAGGTGAAGCCAGTGGCTCAGTACCGGATTTATTCCAAAACAAGACCGAATTGCATTCAGGAAGCGCACTTGCTTCCTTGGCTGCCGACAGAGCACACAGCTGTGACTATTTGTCAGTACCCTGGCTGCAAGTCTCCTGATAGCCAATACACATATCCCTGCCAGTGAGCCCTAAACGGGTTCCGTTGTCTGAGAAACACGAGGCACACACTCGTTGATGCTTCCAAGTGAGCACCAAGCTGCCTGATAAGGCTACCTGTCCACTGGCACCTTTCCAACAAGCGTGACCCATCAATTTGGAGAACCAGTCCCGATGTGTAAATATTTATAGGGGTGTTTACTACTGTGGTGTGACAGGCTTTCAGCTGGTAACGCACTCTTCCATGTTCTCCAGCGGCCCCTCCAGCGGGGAAACAGAGTTACTTTTAAAATTACACAAGATCACACTTGCTCATTAGTATTTGCTGGTAGCACCACGTCCGTTACTTTGTTTCCAACACACTTGTGTGCCATCGCTAACAGGGCAAATTTTCCCTCTGCTGAGCAGAGCCACCAGACACGACATTCTTCTGTCCTGTGTCCTACACGGAACGTTCACCAGTTTTATTGGTAGGAAGAGCTATTTACAATTTGTGTATTTACAGTAGGAAGTCTGACAAAATTGATCATCCAAAACAGCAGGAGAGGAGACTGCAAAGCCCGAATCACAATCTGGAAGTCTGCAAACATGCCCCAAGTCAGTTCCTGCACCTGCTCTTTCCAAGCCTAGCGTGACCTGCTCCAGAATCTCATCTGTGGCTTGAAAACACAGTCATTCCACGAACAGGTGCCTATTACAAAGATGACTGCAGTTACTCTGTCACTTCAACTAGCAATGTCCAGGTCTCCATGAAACACACCAGATGTCCCTGCTGGCAGCAGCAAAGGGTGGATGTCAAAACTCTAGATGCTGAGAGAAAAATACCGATGCAGATGGTTGATAGTGGGGAATCTAAGAACTTTTTCTTTGCAATGCTTCAACTCTTGAACCCAAAGACAGGACACACTTAAGTGTTGCACCTTCATTCAGTTCCTTGCTACTTCTGCTGAAACACCTTCACACCAGAACACAGAAAAATAATGAAATATTTCTGGTTGGACTTGGAGGTAGAGTTTCTGCTCTCCTGGCACTCATGGGGCAGCTGACAAAAAGGCTGAGGAACAGCACAGTCTTTTAAGTGTCTAAAGAGAGCTCCAGGAAGACACTTTTCTCCAACCTGGAGTCCAGCTAGGAATGACATCTAAATCACCACCTAGGAACACATCCTCTTCTCTCAGTGGATGCAAGTGACTGGAATTCCTGCTTTTAAAATTTCCACGAAGGTC
>NW_010428981.1:23357-29436 GCF_000710305.1 Buceros rhinoceros silvestris | reverse complement strand
CTGCTGTTAAAATTCCACTGAAGCTCCACACAGCAACATTCTAGAGCTTGATTTTGCTCTTAAAAACAGCCTTCATATAGATGCAGTCAGCACAAAACTAAAACTCAAAACCTGACTGAAATGAAATGTGCTATGAGAAAAGGAAATGGGCAAATAAACAAATACCACTTAAAGTAGCGAAACACTGAGACAGCATCCCCGAGATTCCATCTCATTGCCACAGTGTTAACGAACTGAAGAATGGTCGTGCTCCAACGTCTTCTAATGCCCTTGCACATGAAGGCTTAAGGGCATCTCCAGTACAGGACTGGTCCTTGCTGGATTAGAGATTAAGATGTGCTTACAGAAACAATCTTCTACTATTTGAGAAATTCTTATGTAAAAATAGCAGCTAAAGAAAGACCAGAAAGTCTTTACCTTACGAGGGCTGTCCATATAGGTGGGTGTGATAGTGATGCTCCCGCTCTCCAAAGGCTGCCCAGAGCCCTTCCCAGAAAGCACTGCTGCTTGCTGCTCCCCCAGAGTCCTAAAACGAAATGAAGGAATCCACAGTTTGTTCGACTGTACTCTGTGTCAGATTCCACCTGCAGGCAACCGTTGCAGAGGGATACTACTGTATTTTCAGACATTTCCTTTCCCACACTCTGAAGCACAGTCAGTTCAATGTTCTGTAAGTACTTCTTACCCTACAAACAAAATGGACCTTTGAACTTACTCAGTTTTATTATGCATGTGTAATATTCCCTTATAATTAAAAAACATTAAAATCTCTTACATATTTAAGAGCTGCAATGTTTTAAATTGTGTTTTGGCATTATCTGGTATTAGTACTCAGTTTCTTTGAGCCATTCTAGTTCAACAGTAAGAACGAACCTTGCAAGTCTCACAGGTATTTGAAAAGATACCATCCGTGCAAACAAGCTCTCTCTTCAGGTGCTATTTGTTACCCAGTGGTTATACTGAGACCGCTCAACTGGTCTGGTGTGCTTTTGTACACATGTCCTAGTTCAGCTGCTCTTATGTGGATACAACCACACTGGCAAATCACAGATGATGAATCTGATGTGTAACAGACTGAAATGCTATTTAAAATGATGTTCCTTCTAAATCACTGAACACTCACTTTTCTAGTCTCTGTGTTCCTTTCTAGTCTTTGGTACTCATTCTATTAACAGAAACATAACCCAAGGAAGTCACTGGAAAAGCCCAGGATTTCCCCAGCCCTACCACAAGGATACCAAAGAAGCAGGATCCCACATCCCTGTTTTCAAGGCAAAGTTCCAGCTTTAGCCAGTCCGGGTGGAATGAGCAGGAAAGGTGTTCTAGTGCTCTCCACACAGCCTCCTTAGAGAGACTCACTTCTGACTGGCTTCCATCTGCAGCAGGGCTGAGAGCGCGGAGGTTCCTTTCTTCCCAATGGAAGGCCCAGACTGCTCCAGAGAGTGGGTGGGAATTGGACCAGCAATCTGCAAGCCTTTCATGGCAGACCCTTTCTAACAAAGAAAAAATGAAAGCACAGACTTAGTCAAGCTAGGCTTAACTAGTAAACAAGAACACACCACCTCACATCAGCAGGGCCTTATTAGGTACACTTCAAAAAAGGAGTTACTGCATTCAGCGTGTAAATTGGAAGAGAATGATACACACTGAGCAGTTTCTCATCACCCGCTTGAAACCGCGGTTCACCAGGAATTCACCCATATGGTTCTCCTTTTGCAATCGTTTTTCCGAATGTGCAGCACACAGCCAACCCAGCTATAAGTTACCAGCTTAACTACATCTCAGATCCCTTTTTATTAATTACCTGCATCACAAGGTGCAGTAACATGTCCAGGCTAACCATACCTACATCAAAAAGCAATGCACATTTGTGAAGAAGTCATTGGTGGTAAGAGAAGACCAGCGGAGGGAAAAATCAAGCACCAGCAGGTTAGGGCATGGCTTCACGATGCAGAAGAGCCTGACTTCTCGCTGAGTGAACTAACTGTTCTGATTCTGGTTCCAGCCACAACAGCACGGGATACCCACTCCAGGCAAACTGAATTAATTCAAGAATAGCAAGGTCTTAAGGCCATGCAAGTTGAAAACTGAAATACAGCGGTCAGGACTGTGCTTTATGGATGGATTACCCCCAACACACATATACACCCCCCAACTTTCTTGGGGTTGTCTCAAGATCTTTCTGCTAATGCTTCTTTAGATAGCTCAGATAAAACTCAAATTCATCTTCTCACTCACACAACTGAAAGCTGACTCACTCGAATCATCCGATCAGATCGATGGCGTCGACGAATGCGATTCAAACCCTCCACAAATCGAATGAATCCATCTAGGAGCTGCCACTCCTCCTCATCAGAGCGGGGCTTGTCACCATACACATCGCAGTGCACTTCTCCCTCCATAATGCGCTTTGTGGCACTGATGCAGGCCGGCAGAAGCAGAAAGCGGGTCCTCCAAAATTTCAGTGACTCAATAAGGCTGAAGAAACATGGAAGACAGGACAGAGTTCAGCAGTTTCCTATGAAGGATTTTACAGTAAGTAAAATACTTATCTATCTGCTGTAAATTTCAGCAAGTGCAGCGACAATCTCATTCTGCCATCCCTGAGAGAGCAGATACGCAAAGGAATGGGCAGCAATATGAACATCACTGGGAAGTATTAAAACATTTACATGCATAAGAGAAAAGTAGGGTATCTTCAGAGCAGTCATGTCACAGAGATACATTTTTTCCTGTAAAATGCTTTTCCTCTAAAAATAAGTGAAGAAAAAGGAATTGTAAAAGGCACACAATAGAGTAGGAGGCATTTTCATTGAGACCTGAGAAGAAACAAAGATAAACTGGTTTTGCGAGAGAAGATATAGAAAAGGCTATCGGTATTAGTGGAGACCCTCCACATTGCTAACA
Source organism: Buceros rhinoceros silvestris (assembly GCF_000710305.1). Classification (NCBI taxonomy): domain Eukaryota; kingdom Metazoa; phylum Chordata; class Aves; order Bucerotiformes; family Bucerotidae; genus Buceros; species Buceros rhinoceros. Next base: position 26,529 of record NW_010428981.1, on the reverse strand, counting down.
AGAAGCCCTGCTCTACACAGCTTAGGAGCAGGACTACAGTCAAGCAAAGTCAAGGATTCAAACAAGCCTCCAAAAGATTCAAACTAAATGTAAGTTTTGAGTCAGATCCAGAAATGAGTAAGAAGCCAAGAAAAGCATCTGTGTGGTACAAAATGCCATCATATTTCTTTGCATTTGTAACAGAGGAAAAAAGTCTTGGATCAAGACTTTGTATCCAAGATCAGATAATGCAACAGCAACACGGAGCAAGTTTCCAACAAAGCAACAGCTGCTAGCACTATACAAGTGAAAGCAGGCCAGCTACTCTCCCCGGAGTACTGAGCGTTTGAGGGTTGAACTTGAAGAAATTTTAGGTCAAAAAGGAAAAGAGGCAATTAGGACACAGAACAGTCTAGATGGAAAAGGAGATCTCGCCTGAAATCCTCAGAGCCAGCAGAGCAGATATACTGATCCAAGTAATTCCACTTGTACTCTTCTAGTCTCTCATGGGAAAATTCTACCCAGCAAGAGACAAATTCAGAGTCAGAGTGTGAGGGGCATAAGCTGTAAGTGTAGTTTATCTGAGCAGATTCGTATGGATACCTAAAAGAGAAAACACAAACTTTAATTTCAGCATCCTCAATAGCAGTGCTTCTCTTTTTACTCCTAGAGAGAAAGAAGGTTCTACAGTACGCTCTTTCAAGCAAGTACAGGCAGCTGGAAAAGCATGTTTATCTGAACATTGACAGCAAACTGCTCAACCAGAGAGATACTCACTTTGGTAGATATCGAGTCACAGTAATTATTTTGTCTTTTAACGTTACTTTGTGGAAAGTACGGCCCATACTCAGCCAGTACTGATCTTCTTCCTCAGTTCGATTTCTTGATACAAGACCTAATTGTAAAGAGGAAAACACACCCCCTTTCAGATCACTGCAATGGACAGAACTTTGCAGACAGGCTGTACCTATAGAAAGAGACTCCAGAACTGGGCTTCTGAACTCAAGACGAACTAAAAGCCATCTTTCAGGCCATCTTTTTAAGGAATCTATGCAAAATGAGCCTTTTGTTCTTAGAGTGGAGATTTGCTAGCATCACACCTGAACAAGAAGGGCAGTCACAATTCACACACCACCAATATGGACCTTCTCTAGTCAGGACAACTGGAGAGAACAGACGATAAGAAGTGCTGAGAAACTGGTGGGGATGATGGTAAAGCTAGTCTCCATTTTCTCTTCCTCTCTGGGCTGCATTCCAGGAACTAGCCACTCAAGCTCAGCACTTTACCAAAGGAGCCTTGCTGCCCATTCCCAAACCAGCGAATAACAACCACATCTCATTCCTGTGCATTTCCTGCTCTACCAACACTGTATTTCTCTGACTCCAGAGAATATCCAGACAAAAAAACCAAAAGTCAAATGGTAAGTCAGATTCTCTCAAAGGAATACAATACCTTCCTCTCGACCCACTCTAGTACTCTGGGGTTTAACTAGGTTTAGCTGACTCGTGGTTTCAGGACAATGAAGCTTTACCTGGGACTTTCACAGCTGTTTTAGAGTTAGGAAGTGGCTTCTAGATACACACATTTGGGAGCTTTGGGTTTGTCTTCTAGAGATGTGCCTGCCCTGCAGTAACCACGTGAATTGTGCAGTAACCATGTGAATTGTGTTTAAGATGCATTCACCCAAACGGCACTCAAGCCATGTATTACTAGGGTTCACCATCATGAATGAGGCCAACTTCTTATTACAGTTCAAAAATCCTGCACCTCTCCCTTTATGGTGCAGCTGAGTTGTTTGCGCTGCCCCAGGTCAGGCTTTCTCTGACAACAACAAAACAAACAAAGAAGAAAAGAACAGAGGGCTTCAGTGAGCATCTACACCTGATTCACAGAGGTTACCAGGACTGGCAGAAGGAGAGAAAGACTGAACGGTCAATACAAAGTCACTCACCTCTGCTGTAAAGGGGACTGCTGCTGAGCGGGGGTGGCACAGTTGTGGCTGGCTTCTGTGGTTTGGATTGCACAATAATTTGATAGCCTTGCATGAGACGCTGACAAATAAACTCCTCAAACACCTGTTGGGCTGTCATCTGCACTCCTTCCTCATCTCTCCTGAACACAAAGGTTAAGGAGACTAGAATAAGGAAGCTGACCACACACCTATTCTTAGCTCTGCCGTTTCCTAATTGAGGTTGTCTGCCTGCACTGGGCATTGTGCAAGTGGAGCCCTCTGCCTGTGAAAACCAGCCTGCAGGAACAGGAGAGAGAAATGGCTACCTTTCTATTTTTAACAGGTGATGACTGGCTGTCTGGCAAATCTTCCCAGTGCCTTTGAAAACAGTTTCACAACTGGTAACAAATGTGCTTACAACAGTTGTTAAACCTCCAATAAATGCACCAACGATCACTTCTACAGCATTTTGCAGACGTTCAACAGAGCTCAGAACTGCAAGTGAGCAGGTAATGCTCCACCCTCTCCCACAGCGGGAAGTCTAGAGCACAGAGATTAAAAGACACATCACTATGGCATCTTATTACAATGACTTCTGTGCTGAACTTTGCCTTCCTGCTGTAAAGGGACATTTGACATTTCTTTCAGGTGTTTCTGCACTAATCATGCTATTTCCTATGTATTTTGATCAATGCAAGTTACTTTATAGAGGAGGTGCTGGCCAAACCTGTCAATGTCAGCTTCTGGGAGGAGATCGTAACAACCCTCCGTGTAATCATTCTGCAGGCTCTGACGGTCGGGGAAGTAGTCCGTGGTAAGAGGGAGACATGCCGGAGTAGTGAGAGATTTCCAGTCCACTCCAACTGTACAACAGAAGCCTGGCACTACGGGGGGAGCAGACAGCATCAGAACTGCCTCGTTGTATCATTGGGGACAGACAATGGGGGCATATATGGTCACCCATGAAAACAGGGTGCAGAGGAAAATGAAAGATGTGAAGAGGAAAGTTAGAAAGAATGAGGGACAAAACCAGAGTTGGCATAAAGTCAACACAGACAAAAAAAAATGGTGGAATGGGAAGGGAAAAGGAAAGTAGGACGGGAAGAAGGGAGGGAGAGAAAGAGACAGAGTTTGTTAAACAATGCAGTGCACATGCTAACTCAATCCATCATGCAAATGCCATTCCAAGTTAATATATTTCATTTTCCGTTGATTGAAAGCTAGAGCTGACATAGCCACCG
>NW_010428981.1:7657-22840 GCF_000710305.1 Buceros rhinoceros silvestris | reverse complement strand
GTAATTTGAAAGCTCGTGCTGATATAGCCACCGCGCTTCCAAAATTACAGCAAATCAGGTGCAGTTATTAATAAACAGATCAACATTCCAAGTCTGAACAAGAGAATCAGGCCAGCTTTGCATCCTAGATAACTGCAGAAGTGGTTGGGGATGAGAAGGGAAAGAATGACAGACCAGCCTCTTTCTGGAATAGCACAACAGCAGAAAAGGGAATATTTCTAGAGTTACAAAAACAGAAGACAGATCCAAAGGGGTGGGAAGACCAGAAAAATAGTAACTTGGAAAGCACTTCTTCCCACTCCCCTTCCTAGAGTTATGACGCAGTTTTGAGATTACAGAGATCTAAAACTAGACATTAAAAAGCAAAAGCTAACTAAATTATATCAAATCTTCTATTCACTACTGCACTACATTCTAACCTGCCTCAAACAGGTGAACTACTAATTCTTATCTTCTTGCCATAGAGCTCTTACAAACGAGAAGTTATTTTACTACAAAAACGTTAATGTCAAGAATATTGCACAAGAAAGGAATATAGGACACACTGCTATAAAGAAAATTTTTGTTAAGCAGTCCCACACCTGCTTCCGTATTAGATGAAGACATTATTTCTCCGTAAACTGTACCAAATTCAGAAACTGACTGTACTACTTTGTTTCAATTAGCTGATGCCAAGCGAACTCTTCACACTGACATGCAGGTAAGAAAGAGTTCAACAGCTTTTTGCATAATAGCTTCCGGTAAGGTAAGAATTTCAGTTATAATACGACAAGCAGTTTCACGTAGTAAGAGATACAGAAACTGCAGTCACAGGGACACACGCAGTACAGGGAGATCCTGCAAATTACTGCAGGGCAAAATAAACTACTGCCAAAAGCCAAGCAGGCTCCTTGGTTTCTTGCCTACCACCTCCTGATGCCTCTATATATGTACATGCTCTTTTCCTCCCTTATCTTCCCACCCATGCAAACTGTTTTCCAAACCTTTCTCCTGCTTACTTGGATCTGGAGAGTTAGAGACAGAATCTTCCAAGGAATCCTTGTTCTGAGTTTTGAGGTTCATCCCTACAAAAAAGAAATATGTATTTATTTTAAGCAATTATGCACTTCACTTTCATTTCAAATAAAAATAAACCAAAAGCCTGCAAGTGTTTTAAGGATACGGCATTTCTCTCCTTGGAAAGAACTCACGGTTCTGCACAGCAGGAAAATACATAAAGCCCACTAATGAAGCGGGGGGGGGGCGGGGGGGAAGATATCTCGGATGAAATACGAGCATCTCATTAGAAGTGTTCAGTAGCTTAAAAACCAAGCAAAAACCCACCCCCAAAATGGTGAAACACATCTTGAAAAATAGATGCCATGAAAAAAAAACAACAAAAAAAGAATCAGCTGTAGTCATTTAGCTTGCTAATCTCAAGGTCTCAGCAGTTAAGTACTTTTAAATACATTCAGTACCCAAAACCAGAATCTTTTTTACTGGTTTTCTCATATTACAAACAAGGGATAAGTTAAGAGGAAGAACCTCATAAAACACAGGAGTACAAAATTCAGTTTATTTAGTTTATACTAACCTAAATAAAGAGTAATAAGGGACTTAAGGCTAATGAAAATTTATATTTCAGTTTTGGTTAGGATTTAAGACACTGATTTTTCTCACTCATTCATTTCTCAAATGGATTCATTGTATGCAGTCTATTAGTCTGGAAAACAAATACTAAAACTATAGCTCAGTGAACACTAAACCAACATGATGCTACTGTGTCCCTTGACCAGTTCTTCCTAGTCCCCATATCACACCTGTCTGCTGTATTTGCATCAGTATTTGTGTAGTTACAGTGAAATAATCCATACAGCAAAGAAAAACACCAGTTACTCTTCATTTGGATCAGTTCCCTGAGCTGGTTCACCACGTAGCTGTATAAACAGCTGTTGTGGCATGCAAGAGAAAACAAGCAGCTAAGGAGACAGGAAAAAATGCTGGCTTAAAAGGCATTTCTCGAAATACAAATTTCAGGAAGCCTCCAAACATTTTAAAGCAGCCATTTTTATAAAGCTACTTTATGTAGATTTATCCAGCAAGTTGATACCGACTTCAGAGCTGTTACTCTACACAGCATTTACTAACAGAAAGGAGGATCATCTGCTTCCACGGTGGTTCCAGTAAAACAATAGAGGGGCTGGCTCAAACCGGTATTAATTTTTCCCCAGCTCCGCTGCTGCCATCTGCCATCTAATCAGGGAACTGCAACAAGATTTATGTGCTCTGAAGTATCATTTACCATCTGCTGGACAACCCAGACAACATACCGAACGTCGACGTAAATAGATGGGGTAATTTTTCACTGTCGCAGCAAAACATGCAGTGGACAGCAGAGAAGAACCAAACTCACTGAGAAATACTATTTTTGGAAATTAAAAAAAAAGAACTGTTTCATTTCACAGGTGACTCAAACCTTAAGGGAGAAACATAAGTCAAATCACTGAGTCACAGTGTGGCAGCTACAGATGGCTGAAGGCGTTGTCAGGGAAGGTGCTCATAGCGACTTCCATAAAGACAGACACGGATTAACTTCCACCACATGCATGATTTATATCCAACCTACAGACACAAAAGACTTCTATAAAATGCCAAGATACACTCTGCAGCTCTGCTGTGAGAATTGTATCCAGCAGCAGAAACGCAGTTTAGCAGTTGCAAGAACAGATAAGTCTATCTGGAAGGCAGAAAAGAACAAAAAAAGTAAAGCAAGACAATGAAATGCATTGAGACGAAATTCACAGAAGGAAACAACAGAACAAAATCAATTCTAATGTGACTACATGAACACAAGAGAGTCACAAGAAAATTAAGTCTGAACTTCTTTATGGCTCTTCATGGTATGAGCACAAAGGAAAACATAATTGTTTTCATCCAAATGTAACTCAGAAGGGTGATTTGAAAAAAATTAAATCTTTGGATTGGTTTTGAAGAAAGGAGTCTCGAATGCCATAGTCCAAAAGACCAATTTTTTTGCCATGCGACCATCTGAAAAGCACATCCATAAAATCAGAAGGTAAGTTGCAACAAAACAGACAACACAACAGAACGCTTAGCATGGCATGTTGTTCCACTGAAGGAACTTAAAGAAATTTGAGAACCTCCACTAGTTCAGTTAGTCTGGGTAAGGTAAGAAAGACAGTGCTAATCTTCAACTGAAACTTCAGACTTCGCTCAAAAATGTGATTAATATTTTGGGCTGTGTGAGTAATATTTAGGACAAGCATCACCGTGTTCAAAGTGCTTAAAATCTGGAGAAAAAGCATTTGTAGATAATGACAAGAAATGCTGGAAAACACTGAATACCAGAACTTAGCAGGTAGAATAAAGCTGCTTTTTTACAGCTTCTCTCAAAACCTAGATACAACCAAACTTACTCTTTCCATCAGCTTGTATACATAAAACATATTAATTCAAACAAGTTTCTTAAGCGAAAGGATGACACCTTAAGGTAACCTCACACCAGTGCATATTTAGCTATTTTTTCGACATGAGTGCTTTGTTGTTATTACGGAACTAAGCACTGCCTGAGAGTTTGCTTTACGTGAACAACAAGCATCTTTCCATGGTAAAGTTTGTAAGACATACCTAGAGAAGCAGAGACACATTAAACAAAACCAACACAACCAAACCAACCCTGAAAACTACCACACACCAAAAAGACCAAGGAAGAGCATTAGCAAATCACTTAAAGTCGAAAATTGTTTTGCCGTTATTGATTCTTTCTCCTCTAACGCCTGGTCCACCCCCCCCTTCCATGACTTCCGGCTCTAATACTTTGTCGCTACTAATAAGGAAGGGCCTTCTCTCCCATTTCCGTGCTCTACCATTGCTGTGTTACCTGCACCGTTGCCGCCAGCCAAACCGTTAGAGTACTCTTCCGTTCCGCTGAAGCTCAGGAAAGAGGCGCTGTCACCCGGGTGCCGAGAGCTGACATGTCTGCAGAAAAACCAAATAGCCTGTATTACACAAGCTTTCCTCACTCATGCCATTCCTCTCTTTGAGCAAGAGCTGATATAACAAATGACAAGTGATCAGGCTGTCATCTCAGCTGAGGCCAGCATGAAAACAGGTTCTTAAGGATGTTTGCAGAGGTGGTGACGGGCACACAAGCAGCACAGAGAAGGCTGTAACAATATTCCACATCTGACTATACTGGTTGTTCTTCAATAACCAACGCACTGTCTTTGCAGGAAAGTGGAGGGACAGCTACTCATACACCTACCAGGAGAAAAATAAAATTTAGCTAGTTATTTACGGATCTGATTTCATGGTCTATAAAACCAATATTCCAGACTGAGCAAATTGCTTTGGATGAGAACATCATCCAGAGAGACAACACAGAAATCCAGCAAAGGCATTATCAAGAATACGACACAAGAGACTGGCATTAATAACAAGATACTTTAGCACCCTAGGATGTACTTACGAAGTAATAAAAAGGCAATTTTTTCTTTTAAAGGAGAACTAGGAAACAAAGTTGGTGAGGATGATGTAATATTAAAATTATGCAACACGGAAAGAGGTTGCATAATTTGTATTCTAAAGGACAATACAAAACATAAGGCAAGAATTTCCCTATAAAAGGGGCGGGGGGGGGTGGAGGGGGGAAGCAAGAAAGAATAATCAGGCAGTGCAATTTCCTGAAGAACTGCTTGAAGATAGCAGGAAAAAAACCACTGAAAGTTAAAAAGGCGGAAGATACCAACAGTGTCCTCACTCGCCCTGGACATCCAGGAAAAATATGCAACCTGATTTTCTATAACCATGTAAGAGAAAAGAAACACAAAGCAGGAAAAATACCAAAGTTAGCGATGAAAGAACCAAAGTTACTGGCAATTTTAAAGTTGCCTGAGCTACCAAAACAGTTTTGGTAAATAACATTTATAATGAGTGAAAAAACACAGACAAAACATTGTCAATAAAAGAATGATCGATAAAACCCAAGTACGACAAATCTGGAGATTGGAAAACAACTGTGCAGCTTGAGAAATGGCCTGGGAAAATGAACAATCTCATTTCTCTCACTGTAAAAACAGCCTCCCCACAACCATGCCACATACAATAACACTAGAAGCTTTCTCACTTCTCAGAGCCAACAATCCATATAAGCTCCCAACAGTGACCAAAGCTTGTTTGTTCAAAAGAAAACCAGTTCATGAACACAGGTACTTGCATTTGCAATCCATCCCTGGTGCTTATGGAGGCTGTATTCCTTACCACCGTGGGGAAGACAGGGATGAACGGTTCACCCCTAAAATCACTCAACAGCTACTGTGGGCAAAGCTATGCTCTGTGCTAAAAATGGTTCTGTTCTGGGATGAAGGTCTCAGCTACTGGGACAGTAATTCAGGAACTAAAGATGCATGTTTTTAGAAGGCTGTTTTGAACAATTCCATGAACGAGACTGCATTGTGCAATACAAACCCTGTGATAAACGACCACCTTCCCCCAATGAGGGGAGGTAAACCATCTCCAGCCTTGTGAAAAGAGCTTTAGATCTCAAACCAGAAGTATCTACTGCAGATGTGGCAGTAACACAAGCTGTTAAAGACCACAACCCGTAACTACCTTACTGTAACGGATATAAAATTTTAAGGGAAAGGGATGTTCATGTGAAGTCTACTCAGATTCATTCTAAGGACCTGTCCTGGGTTCGACATGGCGGAACTGGATGCTTTCATGTTTCGTCGCCGTTTCGTCACGGGGAATAGCACCGCCTCAAACCGCGACACGACCTCACCTGCCAGTTGCCTCATGGTAAGCCAGCTCCAGCAGCTCAGCAGAGGAGTGTGTCAGATCCTGCTGCCCACTGCCCTGCATTTCCGCCATATTCTGACGGGTTTGATGGTGGATCTGGATAGCTTCTCCTGATGGACCTACACAGTTACAGTTTGATGATTAATCACCACATCTGCGTTGTCAGTCACTTGTACCCTCCTTTTGTCAACAACACAGGCTAACTAACGGAAATTAAGAGAGTGTGTTTATAAAACCTCCAAAGAGTTGAACCTCTGGCATCTTCTGTGAAACCACCAAAGTAGAATAGTCTTCTAAACATTTTGGAGGGCCTACTTATAAGGCGCTAAACAAATATGAGAACAATTCAGCACCTGAAAGTCAGCCCAGGTTATAGTTATGATTCACTTCAACAGTCTCCATCTACTATGAGATTGTTCCACAGTAACTGATGCTGCAAGTTTGCCAACAGATGGTACTATTTTCAAAAAGGATCTCTTGATTCATCTAGCCTATACACTTAGTTCAGCCTCCATGACAGTACAGAGTACTTCAAGATGCCAGAGTTCACACTGGTTCTCTGGTTAATGTCTGGACAAGGAAAAAGTAAGAGCAATCTAACACACTGTGAAATGGACTTACCCACAGGAAAAGTGTGCATCCAGCGCCGCCTGTTCGAGGTAAGTTTCATGGGCATGCGGGATGGGGCGAAGGGGTTTATCAGCGCTCGCTGGGGTGTATATCCCCCAGGCCGAATGTGCAGCATGGATTCTGCACTGCCAACATGGAACCTCCCAGGAGCACTGGAGTCACGTTGCTGCGACTCCAGCATGTTCTCAAGGACATCTAGAAAACATAAAGTCAGTGTGAGATCATGCAGAAACCAAGCAAAACAGAGTTAATTGCTTCAGGACACGGTAATTCCCCAGAGTAAGGGGAATAAGGCAAGCTGAGGAGTAGGCAGGGAAAGAAGCCTGAAACCAATTTCAAATCAAGTCTGAAAGATCAATGTGAAGAAAAATCCAGACGAGGATATTATTTAATCCACTGTTAACAGCATTGCTCTATGCTGCGTCACTTTATACTAAGGGAAGCCATGAAGAAACCACTTGCTAAATCAACTATGAAAAAGAATGAAGAGCTTCGAGAATTCCTGAGCAAGAGTGACACACCAGAAACTTCGGGATTACCAAAGACAAAGCAGAAGCTACAACCAAGCAATATATGCCTTTTTTGGACCATTCAGATTTGCCCACTGAAAGAAGAGATTACTTGCAGAAGACACGACCTCGGCAAGCAAGCACTTAGTTTTTTCAGTGTTAGCTAGCAGTTCGTCTAGTCTGCTCTTCAGTGTAGAGCAGAAGTGCAGTTCCTTAGAAATCGAAGAGAGAAATAAACCAGATGACTACAGAGCAATTACTCTGTTTCACAAATGGAAATCCCAAAGAGAAGGAAGGGTCTCATTCACCACTCCACGCTGCCAACTAGAACATGTGAAAAGCCTCAATTACTCCGACTCTTCCCTCTCTGCCAGTCCTGTTCCACACACATCCCCATCCAGTTGCATACCTTGAGCAGGGTCACAAGACTATCCTCGAAACTAAAGGAGTAACAGAAATACCAAAAAAACCCAGTGTGTATTAACTGACAGCACAGGAAAACATGGAAACCTAATGTAATGTGAAGTATCCTGAGTGACAGCAGTTCCACACCAGTAAATCCAATTCCTGTAACAGGGTAAACATGGTATCAGGTGTCATACAGCATGATATGAAAAAAAACATCAATAGCCTTCAGGGATAGAATTTTACAGATGATCAAGCAATTGCAAGAGGACTAAAACTCGTCTAGAAATGAGTTGGGTTTGTGGAAGATACTGCATACTGTCTGAGAACAAAAATAAACTGGAAGGAAAAAGAGATTGCCAGCACTGCTAATAAACCAAAGGAAGGATCCAGAAAGTGGCTCTTAATGACAACAAATCCCCACAGAGAAAAGTTATAATCAGGGTCCCTCAGGGCTCACTACAAAGGCCAATTCTCATTTGACAGATTGTAGGTGACCTGGATAATAAGAAGTTACTTGTATATGTTCACATTTGCAGACAGGCACTGGAGAATAGTCAAATATTAAAGAAATAATAGACAAGGGAAAAGAGCAAATCAGTGTCAGGACACTTCTATTGAGGACAACCCAATAAAAAAAGCAATGGAATTGGACAGGGATAACGAAGGGAGAACACACACCCAGCCGTAGTGGAGTTGTGGAAAAGGTGCACCGTGAATGCTAACATAAGCACCATCTCCCCTTGCGCTGGCCTGGCAGTGGCCAACACAAGCTTCCATCTTCTCTCTCCCCTGTCACCACCTAAGGTGCTTTCCCATCTGCCTTAGGCTGACCTCTGGTGCTGGTATAGCCCAAAGAGCTGCTGACTTCACACTGGTGCAGATGAGGCCGAGGGATCATCAGGATGTTGGAGATCTTGCCCAGTGAGCTGTCATCAGAAGCCTGGCTCCTCACCTCCTCTGAGGGCAGTGTGCGGCTCTGTAGAGAGGGACTGCACGAGACGTCATAGGAACTAGAGCTCTTTCTGGTACGGCTTTCTCTCTCTCTCACAGACCTGATGAAAATAAACAAATATGTCTAGTGATGTGAAAGAAATTAATTCCTGGCTTATCAAGGGGCTTGAACAGACCCAAGTCATGTAAGAGACTCGACGCTCAAGATACTCAATACTCAAGAAAAGGACTACAGTGAAGTCATCACTACTTTTTTGACCATGCTATATACTTTTGTGCATCACACAATGCAAGAACAGAACACTAAAACTATTCCAGCACAACGGCTGTGAAAAGAGCATGTTCGACTCTTTACGCAATTCTACAGGCACCACACCAAGCTGGTAACATAGGCATGATTTAGAAGATACCAGACCTGAGCCTACAGTGCTAGGAACACATAGATATAGGGAAACTACTTGGAAATATTAACTACACTGAAGACTACTGACATCTTCCAGCACACATTTCTACAAGCTGCTCGCATTAACAAGTGATGCACAGCTGGATGCCACATGCGCAGCTTTCTCAGATTTAGGCAATACTACTGAAGGAAAGAAAGCAAAAAAATACTGAAAACAAATCCACCAACCCCATATTCCTGAAAAATCACTAACATATACGGGTTGTTACATTAATTCGGCTAGCACCTTAAAATAAGTAGCCTTTCTTCTCAGGCAAAAGGCCACGGAATATCCAAGAACCTGCACTCAGCTTCTCTGCTTCTTTTCTCATTCAGAAAGGCATAATCTTCAGGGAAAATTCCCCACCATTCTATTCTGTGTCTACCAGTTTTTAAGTAGTGCATCAAACCAATGCTATTTCTACAACTCCATGTAAGTCTATTGTGCAAGTACTTTCTCACCCAGCTTACTAAGTTCCTAGCAGATTTCACAAGGGAAACTAGCATCGTTCTACTTCAGACAAAATTAAAGATGTAAGGAAAAAAGTATACTTAGATCACACACACTATCTTAGAAGTAAAATACCAGGCAACCAGCCATAAATACTAGCTACAGGTAAAGCTTTTTGTTCAGTTGTAAGCATGTGAAGCTTAATTCTCCTTGTATTTCTCAAAGCACTTTATGCATCAAGAAATACACCATAACATGGCTACTCTAGAACTCACACACTCACAAGCTTCTCACCTGAAAGTGGTACAGCGCTGGGCTCTGGATGGGCCTGGCAGTCTGAACACCTGGGCATCGTAGCCATCATAATCTACCTGAATAGGCAGGGCATTCTCAGCATCTTTTGGAGCCCCTAATGCTGAAAGAAAAATCATAAAGCACTGGAACCGCTTTCAAGAATGTTAAGATCTGCAAGCTAGAACTATCTGACTCTCGCCACTAAGAAAAGTATCTATTGCAAAGGAAATCACATACAACAGTCTCATGAGCAGAACAGTTGGTGCAGCTCAATTATCAAAGTTAGGGCCTCTGAAGCCTCTGAATCGGAATTGCTCAAGCCCTAATATCCTTCCCCCATACATCCAAGACATTAAATTAATAATAAACAAATTAATCCTTGTATGAACAGATGCCTTAAGTTTGCTCACATGGGAATGGTACATTTTAAAGCATCTCTGAAAGAACGCACAGCCTCACCGACAAAATGTACACCCTCCCAAAACCAGGTGGCATCAGAAGAATATGGGTTTCTCCCACTGTAATTCTGTGTCCACAGCACTGACAACATCCCAAGCCAGTAACTGCCCTCTTGTCCCACTCCCACAAACAGTACCGCGAGCACACCAGCCTGATACCATCTATTCCTCTAGCCAGGTGACAAGCACCCAGGACAGGAACTCATCCCTCCGTATTAGTTATCTGTCAAGAAGACAACTGACACATGCACATTAACATGCTGAATAATGACTACGTGGTTTTGATGGTTTCCTATATCTCATCAGTAGAAGTGTCATTGTCTTAGAGGTTGGTTGGGGATTGATCATTCCAGAACAGACTTACTCACAGGCATCTCGGTTATTTTTTGCTTTCTCAGTCAGTGGCTGGAGGGTCCAACAAAGGAAGTGTGAAGTGACCAAAAAAACAAAGAAAAAAAGGAGAGAGAAAGGAGAGAGAAGGGAGGCAGTCAGCATGTTCTGAGGAAAAATCCCCAGTGTGATCAAGCATCAGACTTGAAGTTTATCCTGCCGACTCAGGGAGGCAGCCAGGCCACTTCAGAAGTATTAAATACTGATACTCGGTCACAAACCTGTGTAAAAACCACATCTTTGTCAACACCTTTCTTCCTCTCCATGGAGTTCTTCATTACAAAATTATATTTTATTTTTTATGGTGGCTAAAACATTTCTCACCCAGTTTCAGCCTAGAAAGACCTACAAACTGGTCCCTTATTCACAATCTCTACAACAATCATTACACCTTTGCTTCCATTGTCTTATAACACAGAAACTTGTTTATAGCTGTTGGAATACTTGCTAGAAAGACTTTGATGCTTGGATAAGAAAAGGTAACTGACAACCTATTATGGAGAAAAGATAGGTCAGAAAGATACCTACTTTCCTTCCTGCCAGCTTGATCCGTGGAGTGAAGCTGTTACACAGGAGCTGGCTTTTGGATGTGTAGAAACTGAAAGGAAAAACAAGGTGGCTCAGCTGTCTTCTAGGATTGAACATAGTTGGTTAGCTACACAGCAAAGAGACCGGGGATTTGAGCTAGCTATTAGACGGAGAAAAGGGAAAACCTTTCTCTGCATAAGACAATGTATGGAAAACACTGATGGATGGCTGAGAGAAGCTACTCTTTCCTTAAAGACCAGCCTTTGATGCTCATACAGCCTCAGTCTAGACCTCTTCTTAATATGTCACATCTGCAGTCCCCAGTTCCCTTGCTCTTTCTACAGAAAGGTATCCACTTCACTGTCTATACAGTACTATGCACTTTACACAACCCTCTCCCCAATTTACAGGACAGTAATGACTCACATCAGCTGCTGAAAAATTCCCATTTGAAATGTGTCCTCCTACAGACCTCCTCCCATTTGAAATAATTTATTCATTAAGATCTGTTTCTTGTCATCTGACTCTTAAGTCCTGCCTTATTATAAGCTTTCAAACACCTTTTTCTGGCAAAGATCAGATGCCTTCCAGCCACTCAAAAACACTGGGTATAAGCAACCCGCAAATGGTAAATGGTCAGGACAGTCAATTAATGCATGCAGATAGAATGAGGTATTAAAAGGGAGAAAAAGTAAGTCCTTGTACTGCTGTAGGATGAGGAGGCAGTTTTCATTCTGAGCCCTGTTCTCTATAGGAGGGAAAGAAGAGAGGATTACAGAAAACAGAAAGGAAACCTACCATATCTGGGAGAAAAGCAGTGTAACACTGAGCCTCAGTGTTTCCTGCAACTGTTCAGACATTTAACCACATTATCCCCATTTTCTCTACCCACAACTGTTCATTTGGGATGTATTTGCTTTCACTAATAATCAATCCAGCTGAAGTGATTGTATTTTTTGTTTAGTTTTCTGATTCTCTCCAAGCACAGCTAAAGACCAGAACTAACTTAGCTGGAAAGAGAGCTTAAGATCAAGAGATTTTCCTCTGCAAATTGCCTGTCATCTCTGATACACTGCATTAATGCCCAGAGTTCTGCAAGAACGTTCCTAGTTGTGCAAGATTATCGTAAAACATCTTTGTTTCACAAGGAGAACAGAAGAAATAAATAAAAGAAGAAAGAGACTTCAACAGATTAAAGAGGAAAGCAAAGCAGAAGTGTAGCAGAGACTGTTAGAGTTCACCTACCTATGGTTTATCCAGTGTGGAATATTGTAGTCATCACCCAGTCTGGAGTCACCAGGGCCACAGCGGTTATGGAGCTGTAATTCAGAAGCACAGCTACAAGTGTCTAGCTAGTCACAAAACGAGTAACATTTGTAGCAGCAGCAGGAAGGGCAAAGAAGCAGGCATTACCTTAAAGAGTGGTACAGCATGCAACGGTTGTTCCCCCATGCACACCAAGTCCACGCCTATCCCTGTAAACAAAGAACAGCAGAGTTCAGCCATCTACCAAGCCAAAACAGATCACCAATTTGAGCTGAAGGCCCATTTTGAATTCGTATCAAATTTTAAGATGCAATTATACCGAAGATGGTAGTTAACAGTCTTGTGGCATGGTTACAAAACAACAGTGCCAGTGGGAATACAGGAAGTTTCTTCAAAACTAAGGCAAGTCATGCAAGGTTATCCTTTAAGGGAAAGGTCTGCATGGACAGATGAAGTTCTCCATCACAATCAAAATAAATTAAATCCCTATGAGTTGTCTGAAAACCTGCCCATTTCAGCACGAAGTGCAGACTCAAGTCTTCCGGCTGTAAGTCCTCTTCCAGAGTATGCAGGTTACCATAGACACTTAGTCACTGCAATAAAAGACTAGAGCTTTTCCAAATATATCTGTTTCCCCTCATAACGACTGCACAGTATTGCTAGTTATTTACCATTGTCTATCATCCGCTGTTTGGTTAGAATCATAAGGAGTCGATCAACTTCAAATACACCCACACCCGGTGTGATAACCACAGACATCTGGCCGGTCCGATCAAAGTTCCGGTTTATGTAATGTTTGTCAAACACTAAGAGAAAGAATTAGAGAATACTTTAAAAGCAAAAATATGTTGGATTTTTTTTTTCCAGAGCAAGAGAGGTGACTCTCTTAACAGTCATATTAAACAAGTTTCCACAAACCACATGCAAGCATGAGAGGGCTGGTATATAGCCTTGCCCAACCAGTGTTAATACAGCTACAGCAGAGAGAGGAGTTTGGGAAGATGGGAACCAGATACATAAAAAGGAGTCGTCTTCTCATATGCTTAGTGTTCCCTTTTTAACATCCAAAGAAGAAACAAACTCAACAAACACACAAACCCAGGAAACCCCAACAAGGTAAAGTCCATTACTAATCATTTTACGTAACATCCTATACTCCCTCCTCATGGAAGTCACAAGAAAGCCACTAAGTTGACAAGATACACAGAATCACAAGAAGTAAATCTTTGGAGAGCCCTTCCAGCCCATCAAATCCATCTCCCTGCTAAAGAAGACAGACCAGCTTCACCTAAATCACATTTGATGTAACCTGATTTCGAAATGCTTCCATAATTTAAAATTTCAACCTCTATTCCAAGAGGTTCTCACACAGATACACAGCTAGAAGAAAAAGCTTCTAGAAAGAAGAAGAAAGGCCTAATAAGGCCGTGATTCCTGAAGTCTGAAATACCCAATACTCCAGTTATTTGAGAGATACTGGTTTTCCAGAGACACACAAGACAATTTCTTCTGAGGCTGAAAATGGTAACTTAACCACCTAATACTCCCCCCACTTCACAGTGTTAAGGAACAGGCAACAGAAGTCCACACCCATTTATTAGCAGCTGCCTTAATGGTTCTTCCTCTGTTTATTTTTATCCATTGTTCATAACTTACCATTGAATGAAAGATTTATGGCCTCCAGGTAGTTCCCTTGTGCTGAGGTAGAATTGAAACCCGGAGGAAAGCCCTCTGGACAAACGTTTAGAAGGAAAAGAAGAAAATAAAGTATCACCTCTGTATAGACTAGCTTTAAAAAAAAAAAACAAACACAAAAAAACCACCAACCCTGCATTTGTAGTAAATCCTATCACCCCAACAAATAAACAGCAAAATTGGTACTGGTATCTCTCACAGAAAGACCCTAGCAAAAGAGCCTCGCCAGGAGAGCATCAAGTAGTGCAATACCAGATTCCAACTGAAACTAGAGAGTTTAGTCAACTTTAAAAAAAAAGAGACAAAAGGGTAAAAGCAGGGGAAAGGAGGATTGTCATACCTACCTGCTTGCTCTAGTCGCACCAACACCGGATACTGGATGAAAAGCTTTTTAATGGTCACAAGCAATGAGGTCCACTCTTCTCGTCTCTCATTCTGAACTACAACTCTAGAAGGAGTACAGCTTAATGAGGATCACGAAACGAAGCCATGAAGAGGAAGTGAGAAGGGATGACCAAACTATAGGAAGCAATGCACAAAAAGGTGAGCGTTCCTTCTGCTAGGCAGCATGTTAGAGCTACTGCATACTTGTAGCTGGCACTAAGGTGTAGCTGCACACACAAGTTGGGCACATTCCCAGCCAGAATAATCTCTGGCTCCTCAATGGGTGATCAACATTACATGTCAAATAGCATCACTGTCCTGCAAAGCAGTAAGATTGTTAACAAGTCTAAGTTTAGAACCAAATGACAGCTCCAACAGCTTCATCTGTGTGACCAGCCAAAGAGCTCCAGTGTGGACTGCCTAACTGGAAACACTTCTGGTTTCAGCAATGGCACCGGCTGTTCCTCAACCATTCAAGAATGTAAAGACCTGAAAAACAGCCATGCCGTTTGCAAAAACTACTCCCAACACTACAGAACATTTACGGTTATTAGCCATTCCAACAGAGTACAGACCACACGGAGGATGGACTCCGCAGATATAGGTGTGCACTCATGGAATGGGGACTACACATCAATTTGCTGCCAGTTTCAGACATTGCTGGTTTTCGCTACCTTAACTCCTTGCAAGGTCCTACAGTTAATAATACGATACCCACCACACAGGTGACACATACTGTGTGGGACAAGAGGCCAAAGAACTGGGGGAAGACATACTTGTAAAAGTCTTCATAAAATCTTCCCTCGTGATCCTTCCGAATTGATGCACGATGTGTTTCAGGAAACTCATCTGAAACAGAAGCACAAGCATATATTATTCTATGCTCTTGTACAGAAATGACTCATCTTTCCTATCTAGGAGCTGTTATTTCCACTTAAAAAAACCCAAACCACTTTGAGAAATATCAGATCTCCTACA
>NW_010428981.1:0-7563 GCF_000710305.1 Buceros rhinoceros silvestris | reverse complement strand
TACACGACATTAAAATTGCTTTTAAACCAGTATGACAGCTCGAGTATGATGAGGAAAATTTGCCGTGTATTCTTCTATGTAAGGATTTCACTGCAATACTTTCATAACAATGGCTGTGTAGCCACTGTGCTTGGTACGGAATACTTCAGGTAGGGGCGTAAAAAAAAGAGAAAAAAGTCACTGGCAGCCTGTGACCAACTTTCAGGAGAGAAGGACGTAGGTTTAAAAATAGAAACATGAAAACAGAATTTATATACCTATAGATTTTGCTTCGTAAAATGTTCTAGAGAATAGAACCACTGTCACTTCATGGCTGCAATTTTTCTCCTGTCCAGGAAGAACAGATGAAAACAGCAAGTTTTAAAGGTCACATTCAGTAGAAAGCTGTGTATATACACATTTAGTAACACCCTCTCTCTCCCCACACCGAGGGCAAAGATAACTAGAAAAGGGTAGACTGCTGTATTAATACTCTGTGCTGCATGTGCATCTACAAAATAACCTCACAGTCCGTCCTGTAGATCCTGTGCTTCTGGGCTCTGTCACATTTCACACGAGCACTCTCCACTAGTCTCTAAAGAAACTCCTCCTTGTAGTTGCCAAGATACACCAGCAGCAGCCATACACTAAAACCCAAAACCCCTTCAGGCTAAAAGATAGTAGTGCTATCAGATACAGATAACACACTGCACCAGGGGAACACTCGGAACCCAGTCCTAGAACTAATAAAATTGTGTAAAGCAGACTTGTGCGTTACTGCACAAGCACAACTATATCCCACATTCGGTGACTTCAGTCCAGTCAGTCTCCACACAGACCAATTGTATGATACAACTCAATCAGCTATTTACCTTCCATTTTGTGAAGAGGTCAGCAAGGAAACCATTCACAGCTTTCTCAAAGTACAGGTCCCCTGCAAAGTAAACATCTCCAAAGCATCAAATATCAGCAGTTACTTCAGCTATGGGATATATTTAACCCTGAGATTCTAGGACTATTATTAGGACTATTTATTAGAATCGGAGCGGCTGTGTGCATAACGAACGCCGGCATCACTAAAGCAGAGGCGATAAGAAGATTAAAAAGCATGACTATGTTTCAGAGGATGCAAACAAGACTCTTGCAAAGAATCTGACCTTTAAATCCATTTTTCCAACACATTCGCAGCATGCTGGGAAAGCATCTGTACTATCTTTTAGGCTTAGCATGCACAACTGATGCCCCGCTCAGATTTGAATAGCTGCCCAGTTACATACGCCTAAACACATGGTCAAAGGAAGTGGTAAGTGGTTGGCTAAAGAATTAAGCCAGAAAAAAAAATAGGACAATGACACAGGTAAGTGACTTACTCTTAATGCCTGACGTTTTAATACTTCTAGCTGACTCTGCTGGGGCTAAGGCAGGGTTTGTACTTCCTGGCTAAGCTGAAATCAAGAGAATTCTAAATCTAGCTCCTCTTTGCACAGGACTTCCATACATTTCTGGTTTCAGGATTCACACAGGTTTGCAGCTGTCCTCATCACCACACATGTTCATACCCACGGAAAACCTTTCCAAGGTTCACAGTCAGTTGGCCCCCTTGATTTTGTCTCTGAGAATAATGGTACCCAGGTCCTACAGTAGGGACAGGAACGTTACAGAACACCCAGGAGACAGAAAAGTGTGGCACTGCAAGTAAGGACCTAGGGCAGCACCACAGCACACCTCAGAGCGCTGCCTAGGCCAAAGGCAGGGTATTTAAGTTTTCCAGTAGTGGCAGAAGGAAACAGTAGTGGTAGTTTTCTTGTAGGGGCAGAAAGGATGGCTGCTGCCGTTCAGACAGCTCAACTACCTACATACCGTAAATATCGAAATCCCACATTTCACAGCTCATCTGGATAAAAATATAAACCATGGCAGAAGTGGAGCGAAAGACGACCTGGAAAGGAATGAAAGATCTTATTTAAAACAAGGTACATTCTCTAAAAGGGCCAAACACAGATGTTACCTACAGAGCAACTCATATGACTATGCCCGCTGCATCATAGGGAATTTCCCCCCTAACAAGTCAGCAGTTCAGTATTTCCCTGAAATCTTACCCGGGTGTCCTCACTGATGTATCCGCAAGTGACTTTCTCACTCTTTACCCACAGTTCACCTGCCTGTGCCCTGAAAGAAAAGGAGTGCAGAGTGTTTGCTAACCAGAGTGAATATGAAGATTAGAGAATCAATACTTGAGCAAATAAGGAATGTACCAAAACCTGCATGCAAGGATGACTTGAAGACAGAGTATAAGTTTATCTGGTTAAAACCTGATCTTTAATCCAAAAGATGTCAACCAGCCATTTCCTCCTGCATCTATACACTTCCTCGCCCCTTTATCATCTCAACAGCAACTGAAGTAATTCTCATCTGAACTATCAAAACATCGTGGGAAGGGGGTTAATATTATAAGAAGTAAAAGAAAAATTATTTCCACTCAGAGCTAACAAGTGGGGCTGGCTGTCCTACTATCAGCTTCTTCCACCCTGAATCAGACGAGGCCTTCCCCCACCTCATGGTGCAGATAGAAATCCACAGAAGAGAACAATAAAACATGAAGGATTTTTCAGAGAAGATTCTCCAGTTGGATACTCTGGATACATTAATCTAAAGGCCTGAGTAACAGTAAGCCTTCAGAGGAGGCACTGACCTGATACCCGCAAATTCAACTTTCTGGGTGACATATGCACACGTACTGACCTAAGAAAGAATAGTTACGGGTGTTAAAAGAACAGCAGGCTCAGAGTGAGCAGAGCAATTCACACAGAAAACCATTCACGCTCCAACCCCTGACTTCTGCCAGAAAACCACCTAGCGTATTTACTGTAATATCTCAGCCTGCAGAGCCTCTGCAACAGACAACAGAAAATGGCTTTTACACATGAACTTTTATTGGGTTCATTCATCTAATTCACTGTGCTTAGAAGAGCCAAAGACTGCACTCTCAGATGCAGAAACAAAACATTTAATAGCTGCTAAAGTGGTACTATCAGGGAGGGAATACTTCAGCATACTTCTACCTGAAAAACACTTGGATTTAATTCCTTCTGAATGCAGTAAAATCATTAAAATTCCAAATATAAGAAAACAATTCCAGCAGCATTTTCAGTGCCCAAGGCAGTAATTGACAGTACAGCAATGGAGTAGGAAATTATGAGATTAATTTTTTCAGCAATACATTTACATCCACTTCTCCAACTCTGATACATCACTTACAGCATAAGGTCCTCAGGAGCTACTGATGCTGCTCTTCTCCTCAGTCTTCCACATTTTATAGAACACTTACTTCCTTTTACAGCAAGCAAAGAAAACGGTACGTCACCTCCTCCACCCTACACATGAGGACAGTAGAGGCCTTACCAAACTTTTCTTCAGTCGCCACATATCTCCGCGCCCAATATACTGATCTTTAAATGTCAGCTCCACCAAGTCCAAGGTCACCTCCTGGGAAACAAAGAAAAACAGTGCTTAGATTTTACTTGATGTTTTCAAGTAGTGCCCTTCAAACTGTTAAGAACCAAGAGTTACAAGGAGGGCCATCCTAAAGCAAGTCAATACTCCTTCCCAGATAAAAGGGAAGTCCCATCAGAATAACTGCCAAAGTTCTGCGGGTACCTGGAACTACTGTGAGCTGCAAAACACTGCATAAAAAAAAAAGAAACCCAAGGACTCAATTTGTGCTACAAGTCTTAGCGCAAATAGAAAGCACAACTAAAACAAATTACTTGTATTGGTCATGACATTAAGGAAGCCTTGTTTCCTGCAGATTTTTGTCTTGTGCTGAATATAAGCTCTGACTGAAGCTCTTTTGATGGTTGGGACACTTACAAGAGATGCCTCTCTACCAAGGCTCTCTGGTGTCAAACAATGCGAATCTGTGCCATGGCTCTTCTTTTGACTAGGCCACTTACTGTTTCTCTTCACTCTGCCTGGTTATCCTGAATTTCTGGAATTTAAAGATATTTGACATTCCCAGATTTCTACAAGCTGCACTGAAGCTGGTCCACAGACTTCAGAAAGAGAGAAGGGACAGCAGGGATAGAAGAAAGCGACATGCAACAAACTGAACAATTGCCTAAGCCTCATTCTCTTAGGAAAGGTTTAGTACCATTCAATAAGAAATAAAAGCCTTTTTTTCCAATACTACAATAGATCGAAATTCACAGAGCTCTGATTTGAGCTAAGTGAAGGTACAGATGGAAAAAAGTTGCCAAGCCACATACCTTTGGGTCAACAACATTCACATGGACATCCTGGTATGGCCGCAGTCGGAACACTTGTGCAACTGTCTGATCCACACTTATAGTTTCTGCCACAAAAATGAGAAAGTACAACAGAGAAGTGAACCTCCCCAAAAGGTTTCAAGTGGTTTACAAGTACAAAAGCAATACAATGAGACTGTCATGAAACATTTAGGGCCTCAGCAAAAGACAACAGCTTCTTTCAGCCATGGGCCAATCTAAGAGTCAATAAAACCAGAGCAGATGAGATACACTCA
This sequence comes from Buceros rhinoceros silvestris, assembly GCF_000710305.1. Classification (NCBI taxonomy): domain Eukaryota; kingdom Metazoa; phylum Chordata; class Aves; order Bucerotiformes; family Bucerotidae; genus Buceros; species Buceros rhinoceros. Next base: position 3,044 of record NW_010428981.1, on the reverse strand, counting down.
TAATTTGGGCAGAATTAATTCCTGCAAAAAGAAAATACATAAATCTAGTCAGAGAATACAGAAACAAAATTCAAGGCTAAAAAGCCAGTTTTCCTTAAACCATACCCCCATTACTTAATCAAAAGCATATTTTAAATTGGCTATTAAATAGCCAATAATCCTTCCATTCCTAAACAGACAAAGCACTGGTTTTCTTACAAAGTTAAAATATATCCATTAGCCAATCACAGGAACAGCCCAATCACATAATCTTTGTCTATGACTTTATTATGTACACTATTAGTCTAGAGGTTTACCTTTCTGCAAATCTTCCTTGAGTGACTTCACTTGTAGTAGCAGGGGACTAGCAACAAAGAAAAAACAAGTTGAGATACCAACAGTCAGCTTGGTAAATCACTCTCAAAACTATTTGGTTATACGGAGCATGGGATAAGCTGAAGGGAAACATTAATATTTGCTGGAAAGCTTAATATATCATCCTCTGGATGTCACCCTGTCTTGCTCTTTACGCCTATTATAATTATCAGGCACTCCTTAAGTAAAGCTGATACTCTAAATGGGAAAGTAAGTCACACAGGAACGTGTCAAAGCCTCACAGGATACACTGCTACTTTTCAGATATGGGCTGCAGGACCTTCTTCATATAACAAGGTTTATGTTTTTATAGCTGACCAGGAAGTTCTAATTTTTCCTAGGATATACTATAGGATGGAAGAATAATCATTAGGCAACAACAGCAGCTCTACGAAGAGGTGCTATTCAGGTGCTACTTGCCCTGCAAAAGGTCAGCAAACTAAAACCAGACACAAAGAATCCCATACACTTCAAGGCAGAGCTCCTGCCTCAGCTATCCCTTTCACTCTTCTTCAGACAGAAAAACAACCCATGGCAGCATCCCAAAGCAAAGTTGTATCATCTCTAAGAGCGTCTCACTCAAGAAGCTGCTGCACATGAACTTGCTCTTTCAGTGCTCCACCCACACCTGGCTGTCACCAGCAAAAAAGAGAACTCACCTGTATTCATCATTGGGATGTGCAATTTCCACAACATCTCCCAGCTTGATCTGAAGAAACACTTTAGGGTTCACCACCAGTTCATCATCTACAAGACATAAAGGAATGAGGAAAGCTGCAGTGAACAGATATATAGCAAACACAGATACCTGCACGTTTGTATGCAATAGCTTACTCCACACCCACAGGCTAGCCCCGGACTAACACGTCAGCAACGCACCGTGTCCACTATGTGACAGTGCCCTCAGCCAGACGCTTCAGTCTGGCCACTCCTGTGGGCAAAAACTTTTCTTTCAAATCACAGAACTCCCAGAAAATATTTTTTCAGGAAAAGAGTGTGCTTTAATTGGGCAAGCAGAATCGTCTTTTGTATTTTACATATAACAGCAGCAGGCAAGTCAATAGCTACAGAATGTTAACAAGATTTATTAACACACTGTAGGGAAGCACAACATCAAGTAATTGACATTGCTCCTAGAACAGAGAAACACATTTACACACATTCATAACTCATTGACACGTCTGTCACTTATTAGGGTGACCAAAATACAAGGTTAAAAGAAAAGTGATGTAACAAAACGGAAAGAGGGAGAATAAAGCAATTTTATTTTATAGGTGCAATCTCATTCTGTTCCGACAAATGCTATTTTGTGCTGCTCTATCTTGCCATTAAAAAAGAGCTTTTCAGACTCTGCTGTTAATACTGCTTGTTACATCAAAGTTCCACCTTTACTGTTTTGTTAAAAAGATTAATCATCAGTTAATTGCTTTCAATTAAGTAAAAGAGTGCTGGTCTCACTGTCACCAAGCAGGAGATACTGACCACTGCCTCCAAAGCCCTTCTTATGTATGACGAGCTTGTACACCTTGTTGGTTCTCATGTTGAATCCCTGTCCTTCTCAGCTGCTTTGAGTAAAGACAGTTGAAGTCATCTTGCATATCTAATACGGAAATGAAATCAAACACAAATCTCTTGTCATTACAAAGCCATTCTTTATACTCTGCGGATGAACAAAGGATGTTGTACCACCACATAGCCAGGAACATCACACCTGCAAGGCAGGCACTGCACAAAGTTTAATAAACATCAGACTAGAAGTTTAGTAACGACCTCTTCAATCAGCACTCCTGTCAGAGCGCGAGCATCGCTCTCCAAAAGGCTCTCTTTCTATTTCAAGGGTAAATGTTAAATGCATTAAAATGAATACCCAGACTTATGTCCACTGCCACTTACATCTTTCAGTACTGTCACTTCACCTCTTTCATGCATCTTTTTCCGTATCTCTCAAAGCCCTGGGATCCATAGCCGGGTGGTTTGACACCAGCGCAGCAGAGCTGTATCCCACAGAGGGCAGTGCTACATGACATAAGGCCAAGCAAACATTTGAGGCACTGTGTTTTAACTGCATCAACCTCCACATTCTTTCTTCCTGCCAATTTCATTTAAAATAAAGTACATTTCAAAGGAGAACATTTACTTTTACAATTTATTCTTTTAAGAGGTGCACTTAAACTGGAAATTATCAGTAGGAATAAAGTTTTCTTCATCAAATAGCCACACTATCAAATTCAAATATAAGCTCTTCCAGTTATTACTGCACTCTCACACCAAATGAAAATGCAGAATTCAGCTTTTCAAACTGACTCAAGTATTGAGCTTGGAGATGTGCTTTTTGAAAATCAGTTCAATTACTGAGGCAATGGTGAGGCACAGTGCAGAAAAAACCGCACATCCAAAGTTTGTTACAATAAAACCTTCAAACTTAGAAGTGATGTGGTTCTGAAAAAAACAGTCACTCGTCTGCAGCTTGTGCCGGCAGGACTCGCACCGAGGACGCCCCGGGAGAGCAGGGCCGGCAGCGCAGTGCCCCGCACGGGAGGCGCGGGGAGAGTGAGTAAATCCGACACGCGTCCAGCCAGCTCCGGCGCTTACGTCATCTACGGTCAGCCTCGGAAACACCCGCGTTCCTTCCGTCACACGTTTACAAAACGAGTTAGAGGCGCAGAGCAAGGCACCCGACTTTCCACCCC
>NW_010428980.1:1665-1935 GCF_000710305.1 Buceros rhinoceros silvestris | reverse complement strand
CGGCAAGGGGGGGAGCGAGAGGCAGCGTAGGACGCGATGAAGATCCACACTCTGCTTTGGGAAGATGCTGTCTCACCTACGCGGGCGAATGAACGGCCAGAGCCCTCCCTGAGACGCTTTCGGCTGTCTTGCCCCCAAGCCAGCTACTAACAACCACATCAGAGCGCGCCGAGCGCGAGCCTTACCGCGCAAGATGTCAGCCCCAGTTTGATCCCAGCTACGCTGGTTTACACAATTATTTTCAGCGCATGCATACTGCAGGCGGCACAG
>NW_010428980.1:1105-1386 GCF_000710305.1 Buceros rhinoceros silvestris | reverse complement strand
AGAGCGTGATGGGGAGCTTAGCTTTCAAATTACACTTTTCAATCGCTTGTCACACCAAAGGTATAATGAGTGATTAATACAAAGCTCAAAAGACTGCGGGCTGGGGCAGGGTCCTTCACTTAGGCGAAGATGCTGAGTTTGGGAGGGGCTCAGAAGCTCCATCTCCATTCCCCTGGCTTTCCGTTGGCGGAGCAGCCAGCCCAGCCAGGCAGAGCCTGCTGGAAAGCCCTGTGCCCACGAGCCATGCAGGGAAGGGACGTGGCGGGTGCTGTTCCAACACA
>NW_010428980.1:518-942 GCF_000710305.1 Buceros rhinoceros silvestris | reverse complement strand
GGGGCTGCCGCCATCCCCGGCAATGGGGAGAGCTGGTGCAGGACACAGAGCCACCCACCCTCGCTAATCCTTTGGGGTTTGTTTCCTTAATGCTGCTCCTGATCAGGCTCTCGGGGCTGCCGCCATCCCCGGCAATGGGGAGAGCTGGTGCAGGACACAGAGCCACCCACCCTCGCTAATCCTTTGGGGTTTGTTTCCTTAATGCTGCTCCTGATCAGGCTCTCCCGTGCTAACGTGAGTCTGATGGGGAACTCCACAGGAGCTCCAGGGTCGTTGGTGTTGGTTAAACACCATTACATGACTGTAATGGTTTAACACCATTAGTTAAACGCTGATGACAGGGCTGGGGTGCTCCCTACAGCTGGTGGCTGAGGGTCCCCAGCGATGGGTGAGGGCACACCCCCGCCCTGCCCCTTCCCACACG
>NW_010428980.1:0-204 GCF_000710305.1 Buceros rhinoceros silvestris | reverse complement strand
AGAAAGAAGAATAGAAATCGCTCCTTAAAGTGCACAACCCGTCGCTCCAGCTCTCAGAAATACACACAAAAATAGCAAAGCAGTAGGGGGAAAATCCATTTCTTTGGAGCTGCTCTTTCCCCGCAGCACGTCCTGTTGAGCTGCAGTCAGGGGAAGGCAGAGTGTTTGGCTGCGATACGGTAATCAGAGCTGTCCAAACTCTCC
>NW_010428979.1:548-924 GCF_000710305.1 Buceros rhinoceros silvestris | reverse complement strand
GCAGGAGTCAACCTGGCAACCAAACCCCTCTAAAAGGTTTCACGAGCCCCCCGGCCCCGGCGCAGGGACGGAGCAGAGGTTTTCCAAACGGCTCAGCGGGACGGGGCGGCTGCCGGGACCCCGTGCACAGACAGCACCATCCCCGGCCCCGCCACGCACAGACCTGCCTGGCCAAGGCTGCGAGGGGAACCCAAGGAGCAACATAAATACAGCGCGGAGCCAGCGTTTTCTAATCGAATCCATTAAATCATCCCGACCTGCTCGCAAGGAATAACCCGGGCAGGAATAACAAACCCGCCACCACCTCTCGTGCTGTTGCTGGGTGCGGGGGATGCCCAAAGCGCGGTGTTTGAACCCTGACAGACGAAGGCAGGGG
>NW_010428979.1:0-235 GCF_000710305.1 Buceros rhinoceros silvestris | reverse complement strand
CCTCCATTTAACAAATAAAATGCCTGACGGTTGGCAACAGAGAAGAGCTCCGTGTAAAGAGCCCATCAAGGGAATTTAATGCAGATGATTAAAATCATCCCAGTTGTCCTGGGACCCGGGTGGCAGCTCCGCGGGTGCCTGGCCGGTGCCTGGCCGTGCTTGGTGGCTTCAGTCTAGCTTGGTGTGGGACGTGAGTGGGACATCTCTGGGCTGGGGACATGGACGGGGACCCCGC
>NW_010428978.1:1631-2213 GCF_000710305.1 Buceros rhinoceros silvestris | reverse complement strand
AGTGTGTCCCCGGCCGCGCTGCCGAGGTCGCGCAGGAGGCTGCCCTGTCCCCCGCCCGTGGCCCTCCGTCCCACAGCTGGCGATGCCGGCACCGGGACGCGCGTGGCAGAAAAGAGTTAACAAAACCAACGTGTAACTGAAAATTGAAAAGCTATAAATCTCCCCCCACCGGGCTGATTTTCTCTTTTTTTTGTGTGTGTTTTGCTGGGATGTTGGTAGCGTTTTGATTTAATAGTTGGCCAAACACAAGGGTCTATTTTATTCAGAGTTTACAGGCCTCAGGGCTGTTATTCCTCCCAATTTAATAGCATTGAAATTGCAGGGTTGGCGATAATTTGCCTATCACTTTCTGCTCTCCCATTGATGTTTATTGTCAGCGGGATGGAATCTCAATCCGATTCACTTAGATAACATGTCTGTTAAACATTTAGATAATTGTGCCATCATTAACTTGTCACATTATTTTAGAGATTCAAAACAGTCGTGCGGTACAAGCAGAGGTACAAAGGGAGAAAAACCCGGCGCGCGAGAGCAAGAACCTGGGAGGGGAAGCGTCGCTGGTGGCAGGTCCTGTGGAAGGGG
>NW_010428978.1:762-1467 GCF_000710305.1 Buceros rhinoceros silvestris | reverse complement strand
CACCCTTCCTCTGCGTCTCGGCGGGCTTTAACCACCCTTCTCCCTCCCCAGGAAAGGCCTCTGCTCCTGTTTGAAACGTGCGCTGTGTTACATGGTGATTTTTAAACTTTTAAAATTGTTTTTTCTTAAATGCCAGACCATTTGGCGTTGTTCTGGGCAAGAGCATCCCGGCAGCCCCGCTCCTGGCTGGGGTTTGCTGGGAGGAGGTGGAGGGCACCGCGCCGCAGCAGCACTGTCGCGCAGGCACACGCTGTCACTGTTGCTGGCACATTTACAGTTAGTCCAATTAACTGCCTATTCCTCTTTCCTCCTGTCTTCTGCTTCGCCTTCTCTGCCTCAGAACGGTACCCGCCTGAAAACCACCGGCGATGCTGTAGCCACATGTTTGCTGATTTTGGAGGAATTAAGGATTTTGAGCAAGTGGGACTTCAGATGCAATTTGGTGACGTGAGCTGTAAATGCTGTTGAGACATGAATTCTGTTTGCCTGACGCTCAGCGTGGCACCACGGGTGGCCGAGCCGCCTTCCACCGGCATGCCCCTCGGGCTCTGCCGGCAGCTGGGACTTGTTTTGGTGGTGGCACTTGCCACCAGCAGCCACCTGCAGTGTCCTGGTTCCCCATGACTTGGGCTCAGGAGATGTGGTTCTCAACTCGTCTCGCCGCTCAATGGGAGCAGCGCCCAGCCGTGCGCAGCCGGCGTGCTC
>NW_010428978.1:0-709 GCF_000710305.1 Buceros rhinoceros silvestris | reverse complement strand
GTCGCGCCGCTCAATGGGAGCAGGGCCCAGCCGTGAGCAGCCGGCGCGCTCCGCACCGAATCCAACCCAGCGCCTTCCCGGGCTGCCCGTGACTTTCCATTACCATTTCACAGGACTCCTGAGAGTTTTCAGAGCAGCTCGACGAGGCTTCTGGGGGAAATACCGCCCGATCGCGTTTTTCTCCAGAGCTAGAGATAATGCTCTGCAGTATTAAGGACGCTTAGAGGTAATTCCCCCTCCCGCGCTCACCTCGCTTCCTCAGTCCCGGCTGGGGGAGGGAGCGCAGGCGATGCCCAGATGATGCTCTGCAGATTTTCTGCTGGATGCGGGTATGGATGCTGGATGCTCAGGTCTGGAAGTGTGGTGAAAGCCCCGGTGTGCTCCTCCAGCGCGCAGTCATCCCCCGGCGCATTGTCAGAGGCTGGCAGACGTGGGGCTGAGACGGGCTTTGGTTCTGGCACAGGGATCACGGCAGGAGTGCCCCGAGATGGGGGGAAGTGGTGCTGGGCCCAAGCCCTGACTCCTGAGCTTAGGAGAAAATCTGGTTAACCACCGCACACAGAGGGGTGAAGACGTGGCTGCTGGCACCTTCCAACATCGGCAGTGCCCAGCGGGAATCCTTGACTGGGAAAAAGGGATTTGGGGCTGGTGAGCTGCTGCCAGAGGCACCTCTGCGGCCTCATAGCCCCTGAAGGTGCAAAATGCTCGT
>NW_010428977.1:22114-27309 GCF_000710305.1 Buceros rhinoceros silvestris | reverse complement strand
AGTGGGGGGCCTGTAGCAGCCGGGCCTCGCTCCCTCTCCTGCCCGGGGGCTCAGGAGCAGAACGGAAAATGGGATTTCCCGGTGCTCGCCCTCGGGCAGAGCGGCCGCACGGCGCTATCTGACCCCAAATCAGCCGATCGGGTGGCAACAATACGTTTCTTTTTAACGCGCTTTGGCGGCCGGGGTTTCCAATTCCCACAACGCCTCTCATTAGCTGACGCCTCTCATTAGCCGGAGCCTCCCAGAGACGGCTGCTGTGACCTTTCGAGTCCCCCATTTCGCTCCCAGAGGAAGCGCCTGAAGCAGGTCCATCATCGTGCCAGCCCGCCCGCCCAGGCCGGCAGCGCCGCGGCCCTCAGACACTCCCCTGGAGAGGCCGCTGGGAAACTCTCCGGCGCCATTTAGCGAGGCCCTGGCGTTAGTGACATGTATCTGGTGACACTTGACTCCTTAGCAATGGTCCTTCCTTCTCCTCGCACAGCTCTGCAGCCTTTGGGGCCCCAACATTGCTCACAGAGTACTGCCAGCCCTGGGGTTATAAAGAAGGCCTTGAAGACATAATTCATACGGTATTTTTGCACTGTATGGGGGAAAAAAAAACAAACCTGAGAGATTTCTGCTGCAATTATTTCATGAAACTGCATTTACCTCTGTGTCATCATGCTGCCAGTAACCTCCAGCCTGACCACGGCCGTTGAGCTGAGACCACCAGGCCATGTTAGCTATTTCACTGTGTGACAGGTTAATTCTACAATCCATTATTTTCATGGGCAATAAATTTCACAAGGAAGCTGTTTTCTTGGTAACATGATGAAATATTTCTACTCGCTTTTGCCTTCACTTAAATGATGTGGCTGTTGCGCGTCAAGTGCTGATAAAACCCCCATCCTCGCCCGGGGCCATACCATGGCTCATAAATACTTCTGGCAAAATTTTTCAAACACAGTTTGCAAACCCTTTGTCGTGGCCTGTTTTCAGAAGGCAATGCTTCCCTAGAAGCTATTTTGCAGCTCTGTGAAGAGCTATCCCCTGTATAACAGACCTGAGTAGCGGTGAACGTTTTACTGAAATACATACAGTATAAAGTGAATAGCACTGTAGGGCTGGGGAGAAATCAGGATGTATAAACCCAGCACAGCAAAGGACTGACGAAGAGGGTGTTAATGTCTCAGCAATCCCACCTTATACAGCGACCCATGTGGTAAGAGTATTCTGTCCATATGATTTTTAAGGTGAGAACATAGGTCTGCCAAACCCATTTTTTCTTCAGCTTATTCAGGTAGAACATATGTTGTGTAGAGGTTGATTATGATCTTAAAGTTACTCATGTAGTGGCATTTAATTCACAATTTAAGTGTCAATAGACCTACGAGACATTTATTTAAACATTACAAGGGAAATAATTTCCCTAGTTTAAAATTCAGCTCGATGTGTTGAAGCTGTGAATTGTCAAGACCTTACTTTTGAAGTCCCATATCTTTCATTATTTACTAACCCATTGCTTCCCAAGTCATTCCTTAAAAGAGCTTGGCTTGGATGCTTTGTTGCTGGGAACCATGAGAAAGGTCAGCAAACTTTGTACGAATGATGATGTACTAAAGATCTCCAGCCAGGTCTCCCTCATATTCTTGAGTCCAGTCTAATGTGGTCAAATACAGCCTGATGTCCTTTCTTAGGCATTTTTCAAGTGAAGCAAATGCCTATGGTAATCAGCTAAACCATTTGCCCCAGCTAAAAAAAAAATAATTCAAATAACAAGGTCCTCCTGAACCTAATATATACTCTGTCTCTTGCAGTGTTAACTGAAAATCACAGTGGTGCAAACAGCAATCCAGCATGTGAATTACAGGAGGAAAGAGCATTTCTTACAGAAACATGCAAACTGGAGGATGAAGTGATTGGTCTAATTACTTTGTCCACCTCTCCAGTAGTGCAGACTGATGTCTTTGTGTTCTGTGTATTTGATTCCTAATTCTATACCATGCACAGTGCTATTCCACTTCAAAACTGAGCACTTAGAGGGATTAGTGTTTGTTGATTGCTTTCATGAGATAATATAGCCTGGTTCTCCTCTATGCTATTTTCCCATAATCTTTTATTTCCAATGAGAAAATTTTGATTAGCCTTATACTTTGAATAGCAGAATTATTTCCTAGAGTGTGACAATTGTGTAATCGTTCAAATAAGCCAGCAAACAAGCCAGGACAAATTTATCCATGGCAAAACAATTCTGATTCAATAGAAATAAAAACAGCCATAAATTTAATCCACAATAACAGAGTAAAATGCCCTTGGGGGTTCAATGAGTGAAACCTTTCAGGCCAGAAATACCTGTTCTGGTTTCTTAACCAGATTAATGCATCAGCCTGGCAGAATATGCTGTGTGTTAAAATACAGCGACGTGGACAGAGACCAGTGAAACCAGTTCTCAAACAAGCTGAAATTGCTTTAGTGAATACAAAGCAGAATTAACATTGTAGCTAATATAAGCATCTGGGCTTGGAAATAAATTATGAAAAGCGGCTTTCTAATAATTTTTCAGAGATAAACTGAATCTCTAAGACTTTTTGATTAAAATAGAAAAAAAAAAGCATGTGGCTGTTCAGAGACACAGGAGACTGTAGAGCAGTGAAGTCTGAAGAAGCAGTGATGGTACAATTTCTGCTCCTCGGTGGTTTATGCAATGACAAATTCACAGCCAGAATGGCTGTAATTTAATGCACGGTTAGAAGACCAAGGATGCACAATGCACCCCAGAGCACTCCTGCACGACAGCTGAGATGAAGACTCTGAGATGAAGTCGTACCTGGAATACTGCCCAGCTACTTTCTTGAAGAACTCTGAAAAACATGACAGAACTTCCACAATGATTTGAAACCCAGGGAGCCTAATAACAGAAGAACCCAAAACTCTTACTTTGTTGAAGAGAAAGCTCAGAGCTGATTTGATCAAAGTGTCTGTTTAGGAGAAGATTTCTAATAGTCAAAGCTGAAGGAAAAGGAAGATTCTTTAGCTGGGAGCTAAGCCAAATAAAAGCAGAACAGAAATAAGGACCACTTTTTTGACAGTGAGTATAATTAACTCCTGGAATGATCTACTCAGGGAGCAGGTGTTTTCTCCATCATTCTGAGTCTATCATCTGGGGCAGGTATGAGCTTTGCACATTAATATTTGGAAAGAGACATACTGAGACCTGCCGAAAAACATTACTGCAGCCTGTCCAAACATTGGAACTGCCAGCTTGCCCAGATGCAGCGAGAAAAGCTTGTGATTCAGTAGTAACTGCCTGCTGCTGCCTACCAACCCCACACCAGTAGCCTGTGTAGAAGCTACTACAAATCTTCCCATGGTTGGCACAACATCAGAGAGCTGAAAGGAGGAAGAGGGAAACAAGTCATTTAGATTTAAAGGTCTCAGTGCTCTGCCATAGGACCAAGCAGGGTGCCAGGTGGGGAGGCAGAACTGAGCCAGCCTCAGCGGCCCCTTTTGTCTCTGTCACTCCCTCCCATCACAGGGGTTCAGCCTCCTAACCAGCACAGCCCTGACATTAGCCACATGACATGACCCTTCTTCAGGAAGCGCATTTCAGTTGTCTGCGTGCCTTACCTGTCAGAGCAGTCGCTCTCTGACCACCCCTCTCAGTGTAAGCCTAAAGTAAAACCCCCTCCACGTTACTCAGAAGGAGAGGACATCCTGTGAACATCTGGTGGGACAAAGAGGCGATGTGTGGAAAGGAGGCATGGGGAAGTGGGTTGCTTTGAATATGTGGTGGTGTTATGCCTAAGAGGTATTGCTGTTGGGAGTTCTGTAATGAGGCAGAGAACATCTGTAACTGCAATAGTGGACAGATGTGGTAACATTATCTGCCTGCACCTGAGTGACCGTCACACAAAGTGTCGCACTGTGGTGGAAAGGCAAGCGCCTGGAGAGAAAAGACCGAGAGGGCAGAAGACCTCCTCTGAAGGAAACTTCTGCCAGGTGTAAGAGATGTGAAAGGCTGCTCAAACATCTCTTCAGAGCTCGGAAAGCACAGAGGGTGCTTAAAAAGCTCTGGTGAGGCTCTGAGTAGTTCTTAGCGTTACACAGGTTCACAAAGAGCTGAACAACGTGTCAGTGGTGCTGCAGGACTTGGCTGGACGAGCTCACAGCACTGGGACAGTGGCCACCTGGGAAGCCAGCATAGCTCCGTGGCAGAGCAAGGCACAATTGTAAGAAAAGGGTCAGTTCTGTCGTATAAAAAAAGGAAAAAGAAAAGGAGAATCAGGGGTGACCTCATCACTCTCGACAACTACCTGAAAGGAGGGTGTAGTGAGGTTGGGCTTGGTCCCTTCTCCCACGTAACAAGTGATGAGTGGAAACAACCTCAAGTTACGCCAAGGAAGATTTAGGTTGGATATTAGAAAAAAAGTGTTTACAGAAAGTGTTATGAGGCACTGGAACAGGCTGCCCACAGAGCTGGTGGAGTCCCCATGCCTGGAATTATTTAAAAAACATGTAGATGCGGTGATGAGGGACATGGTTTAGGGACCCTGGCAGTGCAGGGTGAATGGCTGGACTCGATGATCTGTGATTCTGTGATAAAATTTCCTAATGAAAATTTCAGTGCAAGGCAGGTATTCAGCAAGGAAACTTCAACAAAACTATTAACATACAGCAAAACTATAAATATGATTAAGTGTTTGAGATCCTATTAACAATAGGCTGTACTGCTTGTATATTCTACCAAAAATAATCTCATTTATGGGGGGAGGGGGGATGACAAATTTTTGTTAAAAGAAGTTGGAATGTAATCAAGTGTTAGAAGGCTCCAAAAAAAAGCACTGCATTTACAGTCCTCCTGTGCAAATTCAATGACTGTTCACCCCTCCTGCCCTGCAGTTTTGACCCATGATAAATGTAGTCTTTTAACATTGCTTATTTTTGAAACTTCAACTTTTAAGACTTTCTTGTCTTTTAGATACTGATGATAATTCAACGTAGCTAAAACCTCAGTGCCTGTGATAAAAAATGTTCTTCCACATTTTATACTGCCAGAAGTGTCCATTCGTAAGAGACCTGAATCATAGTTCCCATTTCATTTTTCTGAGGAATAAAAACATCCTGAGCTCATTTCTCATTACAATTATTACTTTAATTGTTTTCTTAGGAAACACTTCTTCCTCTGAAAACACACTGGATTAATTCCCCTTTCAGCA
>NW_010428977.1:4121-21778 GCF_000710305.1 Buceros rhinoceros silvestris | reverse complement strand
GCCATGCAGAAGGGACTGCCGGGCACGGATGCATGGGAGCCACCAAGAATAGGCTGGGTGTTGTTTATATGGGTCCAGTGTCTCAAAACAAAACACCTTAGCACAGACATCACAACCCTGGAGGAGATGCCAGATGGCTAGCTTGACCCGAAGTCAGCCCCCAGTCCCCGTGTGAAGTCCACATCCACCTACAAGGTAATGCAGCTTAACCACTTGGAGGTGTTCAAGGTCAGGTTGGATGGGGCTCTGAGCAAGCTTATCTAGTGAAAGATGTCCCTCCCATGGAGAGGGGTTGGACTAGATGATCCTTAAAGGTCCCTTTCAATCCAAACCATTCTATGCTACCATGGCTTATTACAGGGAAGGGTCAGTTTTACTCTGCCTGGTTTCTGCAGAAGCTGTTCTTTTATAATTTTGTCTCTGAATGTCTGTGTGTTTTTACACTTGTACCTATTCAGGAAGATCCCCACTGTGATTTTAATTTTTTCTTGGCATAAGCTTCCAAACTGGACTCCACAAGGTATGTTAAAATATATGTTTATATTATATTTTTTTTTAATATGTTCAATTTAAAGACCTAAATATTGCCATCAGAAGCAGCTAAAGATGTTCAAAAGGAGTCTACGAATTCCAGGCTGACTGAGGTCAGCAGCAGTGGCTTTGGTCTCCACCTGAGTTAGCCCAGCTGCTGATTGTGTGCTTTGAGCTCTGCCATGCTCTGGACAAGCTGCCTCTCCATGCCTGTGCCCCCCACAGCCTCGCTGCTCCTCAGGACCCTCTGCGATTAGAGCAGTCAGACATCTGTGAGTGCTCACCTCCAGTCACGGACCAGGAGGGATATCCAGAGAGAAGGTCCCAGCCAGACCTCTGGGAGAGTGGTTTGTACTCTTGGGAGGCAGGCTAGAGGCTCACTGGCATCATCTAACCCAGATGGGCCTTTCCTTGACCTGTCTGTGCCAGATGTGTGTCCCTCAATGTGAACAAGTAGAGTTCCACACCACAGTACAAAGGGAAGACCTATTAAACACGTTTTCATGTCTTAGAAGATGTCTAATAAGCTTACTGAGACAATCTAAAGACATGGGTTTCCAAATGCCCAGCTAATCTGTCTGAGAGTGGGACCAACAGCTAAAATGTTGAGGCCTGCATAAATATCTTCTTTTTAACACAAACATTTGACATATTGTCAATTTAAGCTTTAAAATCTGCAAGTTATTTCAGCAAGGTCATTGTGGAAACAATTGCAAGGAAATTTCTTCGAAGGGCAGCTACTTTTTCTAATAAGGGAACTTTTGCTTGAGTTTTGTTTTTCTGAATGAAAAAAATTTCCGAGGCTGGGCAAATTGAGCCAAGAAAAGACAATTCAAGGACAGGTTAAATACATTAAACACCAGTATAAAAACATGCTAGCAAAATGAACTCCATGAAATCTCTTCTTACTGGAGAATATCAGTATTTCATGAAGCATTTTTAAAGCCAGTGTGCTTTTAGACAATTTTTTAGTTTCTTGGAAACAAAACCCATTTCATTTTGCTGAAAAACACATAAGTAAATAAATAAAAATTATTAGTTAATTAAATCATCGCATCTTTGCAGTGCTACATTATCCTGCTGTTATCAGATTAGGACTGTTTTTTCTCCTAACTAATCAGAGGGAGGGATTAAAACCTGCATATGCCAGTGAAACACAAAGCAGCCAGAGGGAGAAAAGCCAATTTGATAGGGCAAATGGGCTGGGAGGCGGTACATGCAGTGCCTTACCATGGCTGGGAAGAAGAGGGACGACTTTACCATGAAAACGGATTGCACTTTGACAGCCTGCAGGATGTGCTCCTCTTGCCTCCAGCTTTCCAGGACACAGGTTTTCCAGGAGGTTTTATATGAGAGTACACGCACAGGTGACACAGACGATGGATTTCATGATGAGCTGTCACAACTTGGAATAGTTATGATATATTCCATCTAAAGGAGTGCTCCCAAACACGTCTATATGTGTTAGCAGCTGCTGCATCAACAGTGAATGCCTTCCCCAGATCCCAACCACTTAAAGAATCACTGTGATGGGCACCTATTAAAATGCACTTGCTAAAACCACTGCCTCTATTCAGCTCCCCCACCAGAGCAATGCTCAGTGGTACCCTTTCTCGTCTGCACAGACTGAGGTGCTGGGTGCAGTTCTGTGCCCCTGGAAAACCAACAGCAGCTGTGCAAGTGGCATATGGATTCGAAGAAGCTGCTACAGGCAGTTTCTGAATCACAGAGGATCAATATTAATTACATTTCATCACTTTGACACTGTACTGGGGGGAATCAAGCTAAAAATAGCTCTGTTTCCCCTGTTTATGTTCTTCCTTCTCAGTCTTCACATTTCTCTTCTATAAACTCTAGTTGTATTTGTGGCATTGAGGGGTGTCCCAAACCATGTTAGAAAGAAAAATTGGCTTTATGTGGCTTTCAGAAGTCTTTGATCCTCGACTAATCTGAGTGGGTTTCTGACCCACCCACCCCCTACCCCAGCCCACCCCACGTCCCTGGTGCAAGACAAACTGCCTTATTACCAGCTGTATACCTGAAATTGTGCTCTCAATTTTTTTTGCCTTTCTTCTTCAGTTTGACCTTCTTTCTCTTATTCAAGGTGATTTTTATTATACACATATGGTCATTCATTGCAAATTGCAGAAATCTGATGTTTAGCACTGGAAGCCTTTCAGTGGAAACCAATTTCTCTGCGGTTTCTCACGCATTCAGTCCAAAGAACTGTTTTCAGAATTAAAAAGAAATGCTTTGGATGTTAACTTATTGTTTTTCTCATTTCTTCTGAACATCTTCATACATAGTTCCTCCATGCTGTGCATCTACAGTGTAACCTTTAACAATAGCTTCTTTTTGAGCTCAGACTTTTTAATGCGGTGGGCTTCATTTTAAGTTAGCACTTTTCACCTTTCAGTTTCCGAACAATAATTTCACACAGTGATACTACTTCCTCCACAGTGAAGTATTGTCAGAGCCATAGTCTAGCATTTTCATGACTCTTGCACGAGAAATCATTTTCTTTAATACCGTTACTCATACTCTGCTTCCTTGGTCTTCATCTCCCTCCTCGCTGATCTGTTCCTTATTGTTCCTTTGGGTTGCTATTCAATCCTTATTTGCACCGTGGCCAGCTACTGGCTCCTTATCCCCCAGCCGTTTCATTTCTGCTGGAGGAAGCTATTTCTGCTGTAGCTATGCCTGAAAGCAGCCCTCCTCCTACAACAAAACAGCAGTCCCTCTTCGTGGTTTACTTAAACTGGAACATTTCTGTCATCTGCAGACTCAGTGAGGATGCACTCCATCCCCTTGTCCAGATCATTGATAAAGATGTTAAAGAGAACAGGCCCCAACACTGAGACCTGGGAGACACCACTTGTGACCAGCCACCAACTAGGTTTAGCTCCATTCACCACCACTCTTTGGGCCTGAATGTCCAGCCATATTTTTACCCAGTGAAGCACATGCCCATCTAAGCCATGAGCAGCTGGTTTCTCCAGGAGAGTGTTATGGGAAACAGTGTCAGAGGCTTTACTAAAGTCTAGGTAGACAATGTCCACAGCCCTTCCCTACTTGCTACAAAAGCACCCAGTCATGGGTGCAGGAGTGTCTGCCCAGCCCTTCCACTAACATGGTGGCCACACTCAGCCATAAGAAAAGCTTCAGCAATCAGGAGTCACAGTGTGTGTCAGAAATATTTCCTTGATTTTACAGAGCGCTTATTTTGTCTGAGGTGAATTTCGATCCTTCATCAGTTTTTATTTAATTTGCTTTAAAGGAGAAAAATCTCTTTTGATAAAAGGCAGCATCCTGGACAGTGCAATATGACTTTTCACAAGCAAACCATTCTGCAGTCTGATAGGGACCATGTAGCAGCAGGGATTTTCGTAGTCAGCAAACTGACTAAACTAAATTCAGTTAAAGCTGGGAATAACCATTTAACATTGGACATTGGCTACAGTGCAAGGAAGCAAAGGAAGTCATGAGCTACAGCTCTAGAACTGATGAACAGGCTGTCATTCCCCTCTCACCATGAGCCAGCATAACCAAGTGTCTGCCACTGCCATTACTATTTGCCTCCCATATGTGTTGGAGAGGGTAGGTCTGATTCTGTGTCTCACAGCAAAATTGGTGTCTAGAATGTCACTTCATGCGCTTATGGTTCTTCACATGAGCATATCGATATCTGCATGAATCACATCACAACCTGAGATCCATTAAAGTCTAAAGCATGTACAAGATTAAGAACTGTAGCAGTTGAAAAGAATAAAGATACCTTCTGAATTAGGGCCAGAGGCCAGAAATGCATTATGTGTAACAACCTAGCAAGGTCTGAGTTGAATGCGTAGACCTTTGGATATCACCCCTTGAAATTTTATGAAAGTATCAGGCAAGCTGACACTTGAGGTATAGAAATGCAAAGCCTTTAAAAATGTGTAGAACTGGGGGTTTTTTTCCAAATTATTCTACCTCTTGATTTTCATACTGCATTTTAACTCATAGTTGTTTATTCACTCCTACTGCCTCTACTATATAAAAACATGGTGTGCTTTGAATTTGTATACAGCAGACATCTACAGTGCAAATCCTGGTGGTCAATACCAATAGTTCAAGAAACAAATCTAAACCAATGTTAATTTTAAAGCTGCATCTTTAATCTTAATGTGTTTCTTAAAACTGAGTTCATTCTTCTTCACTCTGCAAAAAATAACTGATGACATGGCAAGTCTCCATTTTGTGACTTCTGTTTCAGAATATTCTCCAGATATCAGCCTTGGCCTGGCCGTGAGCCACACAAACCCCTTTGTGTTTCCTTTCTTTCTTTCAGCCTTTTAAAAATGCTTTGCTTTTAAGTTTTTAGCCTAGAGCTGTAAAAAGGCAACTTGATACAATACAGATCTCAGGATATGATGCGATTCATAGGAGATACACTGAATTTCAAAAGCACTGTTCAGTCTGGAGCTTTAACAGCTTCATTTAAAAACTGTGTTTGAGCCCAAACAAATGGCTCATCCTCAAAGATGATTGAGCTCTAAAGCCGGAGAAGCAACTTTTATAAGAACACATGCCAAGCTGTATTTTCTTTCTCAATTTAGAGGTTAAGAGCAGCTCTGGTCGAAGCTCAGTGGGAGCTGAGGGAAGCCGCTTCACGGAGAGGAAAGATGATACCAATCAACCCATCGGCAGTACCTTGCCTCTGAAGGGCAGGGACTGTCTGTCTCCTAAATTCAAAGGATTCCACTGAAATCAGAAGAAATTAGAAACTTTTGCCTTCCATAGATGACTTTTGAAACTTCAGAATTTCCCAGCACTGTCCCAAACTGCACTATGGGCCATTCAAAATGTGCTCCTGTGTCACAAGTTGTTGACCACTGGCCTTTCGTATTATCAAAGGTAAGTGAATTTGCACTGCTAAAGTAAGAGGCATTTTGGGGTCCATAATGAATAAGACAGAATTTAACATTAACTCTTGACAGCAAGATATTTCCAGCAATAAAAACAACTCAGTGAGAAGTTTAACTATTTTATCCTTGCCTTCACTGTCTCACGAATGAGACAAGGTTTCTTCCTTTCAAGACATTGCTCTAATTCAACATGCCTGCAAACCTTTTGATAGTGTCTGTCTTTTAAATGCTACACAGGTCTCAGTGCATCAGGAGTGGCAGAAGCATTAAAATACAAATCATGGTGCTTTATAAGATGCAGAGGCAAGGTAGTTTTGAATATCTTCATGGTAACAAAAGCCAAAAAAAATACATTAGGGCTACAGAAGACTTTAGTTAAAATAAACCTTATCTTGGCTAAGATATGGCAGCAATCACTTTTAAAAATACATATGAAGAGCAGTACAAAGAGCAGAGGCTTGGTTCTCTCTTGCAATTAACTGCCTGTAGTCCCGGTGCACGTTCTTTCCTGAGACTACAGCACCCTGGCTGCTGGTGGTGAACTGCAGTGTGCAGAATCACACGACTATCAGTTGTTGTCTGACAGCTACGGACATGAGTGATTATTCAAACATGGTGATAAGCAGATGTTTTTACCAGCCCAACCACACTAGAAGGTTCCTGCTTGCTTTGATCTTGCACTCTCTGCCTGTCTCACAGTTTGATCAACATGTACTGGCAATAGCATGTGACATGGTTAAAAGATGATTTATGAGCAAGTTGAACTCGTACAATATTTTATTGATGTTTTACATACTTCAGGATGCAGATCTTTAAAAATTAAGAAAATTTAAAGCATATGAAAATGTTGGTGACACAATGTAATGAAAGACTTGATCCGATCAGGCTTCACACCTCTCCTGGGAAGCTGAACTCATCAGCAGTTATTTCATGGTAGAATTCCTTCGTCAGCTGTTTTCTCAGCTGATGATCATGCTCATAGGATCATGCTCACTTCAGCCAGTCATACACGGGACATCCTATCAAGACACACCTTCTGACTTGCTACAAAATCCATACCTTTGGGCAGTTCTGCATCTAAAAGTTGCTGCCATCTCATTGTCCTGTTCCTCCAAATGGCCATTGCTTGCTATATTTTGTCTGCCAGACAATTGTGTTGGGTGAGTGAGGGGAGTTGATCATCTGGTCTGCCTCAGGAGTTACCAACCTTTCTCTAGGCGAGGCTTATGTGAGAAAGACCAGAGGTATTCTGCCCCTGTTCAAGCCAGATCTTTGATACTGCCTCCCAGTGCTCAGCCATCTCCTCCAGCAGTACCAGGCCTATCACTCCTGGCTCAGGGCTCTCTTCTTACCCATGCTTATTCTGCTTCCTCCTGGTCACCCTGAACCTGCTTCCCACAGAATAGGCACTGAAGCCAGGCTAGTGAGTTTACCTGAACCTGGCTAATCCTGTTCAGAGCCTCTCAGTTATTTCAGCACTCTTTCCCCATGCTCCAAGCACCCGAGGCACCCTGCAAAAACAGTCCGGTCACCCTCAAGCTCTCTGTTGAGCCACAGCACTGTCCTTGCACCGCTCCAGTGAGGTCTTCCAGACAGTCTGGACATGTCATGTACATTCAAGTGTTACAACAGCAGCATGAGCTGCTTCTTGCCAGAGAAATAAGGAAGTGAAAGGAGAAAAAAAAAACATGTATGCTCAGCCTTGGAACAAATTAAAGTTTCCCGACTCAGATGTGTATCTTGACACAATTGCTGTATGCAAAAACTTGGCAACTGTGATTACCAAAACATTTTGTTTAATCAAGCATAACATACTGTTCCATAATATTAGTCTTGGCTGTGCATGTGTCAGGGAAGTTCGTATGACCATGAATCACTTGTAATGTTTTGTGTAAAGACTTTTAGTGAGCAGTTCAGAGGGAGAGATGTGTTCTTGTTAACTCAGGAATGTTCTCATTTTGGTGATTTAGGCTTCGGAAGGAAAAGTCCCTGAAACTGATATAGAAGATGGATTCCATGCCTTGATGCACCCCTGACTCCCACGAGATCTTTTCTTGCTTGAGAATTTCCTGTCTATTGAAAGTCAGGGTAAAGCTAGATGGATTGTTGCAATAACAGTGACCTATGCCTGGATTGGTGTTTATCTCTTAGCCCATCCATATGATGTATGACAAGGTTACTGAAAAATCAGGCATTACCAATGGAGAGGCACTTGTGTCCACAGATTCCTGTGGCCTCTTCTGCCATACATCCTTCTTTTCTTACAAAAAAAATAATAAAAAAAATCTGAACAAAAAAAGAAACCCAAAAAACACAACCCAAACCAAAAAAGTAAACAAAACTAAGGGACCAAAACTAAGAGGTCAAAGCTGCCAATTAATAAAGGAAAGAGTACTATAGGTCAGGGGAGATACACTGACTTGCCTCCCCTGACAGACTGTTCAGCTGTCAGAATAACTGCTATCGCAAAGCTTATGCATGACCCAGTCACTTTTTGGTCTGAAAACACTTCCTGCTACCACAGACTGTTTGGCCCTGAAGCCTCTGTTTTCCTCTGTTTTTCACTGTCAGAAAGTGTGTGGATTTGCATTACTCGTATCAACACAGCAGCAGTCAGCAATATTTTAAATACCATCAAGATGCAGGGAGTCAACAGCATCAGTTCTGACTGACTAGAAAATTGTTTCGTTAGTATCTTTTGCCAAGCAAATTTACTTGAAAAACATTACACATTACTCATGTGTCTGCTCAGCACAACTCTGTGCTACCTGTGAATATCTGGACTTCTTTTAAATAAGCCACAGTAGTATGCAGTTCCACATCTGATAACTAGCCCTGCCTCTTCTGCAATGATGTTGGCTCATCCGCCTTCACTCCATACACAGTGTGCAGCACAGATACGCCCCTCAGGATAAGTTCACACAGCAAACTGAAGATGCGATTGTATCATGGGTTGGTAACTCCAGCTGCGATGCTTTAAGATCACAGTCCTCAGCACATGCTAGTAACCAAAGCGGGCACAAACAGATATGCCACGGGAACAAAAACTAACTTAGTTTTACACTGTTATCTATTTGGTCGCTCCCTACAAGCCTATCTTATTGTTCCCTTCCATGACAGCACAAACTTGCACTTTCCCAGACTGTGAGGAACTGAAGTCAGGCTGCATCACTATGTAAGAGCCAGGGAATGACTCAACATCAGGAGGACATATGTGGCACAGGGTGAAGGTTGTACCCCTTTACTTAACATAAGGTGGAGGAGAATGCCCCTAGGCATGAGCTGATACCGGAGTGGGGTTTATTTCTTACCCTTACCTTCTCATGTTAGTGAGGTGTCTGCTTTTGCACTGGAATAAAATATGGTCTTTTTAGGTCCAGATTCTGGGTGTTGGCCTGCTGATGGTCCCACCCCCCCGTAGTTAATAACCTTATGTTCTTATTCATCCACAAATGCTCCTTCGGTGCTCCACCATTACTGTCACCCAGACTAAAATTTTTGTGCTTGCATATCCTCCAATTACACATTCCCTCCACTGGACATGCAACCTTCTGAATACTCGTATAGACTCTCATTACCATGCAAGCTGACCACTTAGTATTTTTAGGGCTTTCACCCTCATAAAAGTGCCTAAGTCCATAGTTATCAGAGTTTTTTAATAGTGAGTGTCCCTTGCCTATAGTTCTACTTTTGTGAATAAATAAAGAGAACCAACTTGGTTCTCTTGGTCGTTTCAGGCTAGCAACTCCTCATGAGTAAGCTGGCTGGGATCTAGTCCATAGTCCAGATGGTTATGGCATGGTTATGGTACGGTATGGTTATGGTACGGTATGGTTATGACACTTAGAAAATGAGTGGCTGTATTCTGTGCTTCCCTCTGATTATGAAGAATCAAAGCTCTTTTCCTCTCTGCCCTGTCCTTCCTTCATCCACTAGGACCTTAAGGACTTGGGTTATGAGGGTGCAGCAGCACTCTTCCTTTTTTTGAAGCAGCTCCATTATGCAAACAAGAATAGAATATTCATTAAGAAAAAGAGATAAAATTATTTTAAATTTTAAAAATTGTCCTTGATGACTTGACTAAAGCAATGGCTGGAATCTGGGTATGCTACACAACAGAGGAGCAGCTTACTTGCCCTCCAGCTTGTTTGGTCTTTAAATTGTGTCAGTACAAAACAATTACACATTCTGTATGAGGAATAGTTTCTCATTCCCATTGTATCTTGTTCCATTTGTACTTCCCTTCCTACTCCACCGCATCTTGGAATATGGGGACGGGGACAGCCTTACCTAAGTTTGAAGGAAGAATTGAAATTATACTTCTCAGTCCTAGATGAGTTCTCCAAACACTGAAGTCTTGTCTACAAAAGTGTCTGTTTCTTCTAGTGTTAAAAGAAAGGAGTAACTCTAACACTTGCTAGATGCTTAATGCCTGTGCAGCTTTGGTACCTAGCTCTTCACAGCGCATCCTTCTTCAGAGGATGAGCACATAAAGGTTCTAGTCAAGAAGAAAACAAGTCATTTTATGTATCTGGACCAGACAAACTAAGTGATTTGTATAAAATCTCATAGGATGTCTGTGCAAGCACAAGAACTGAACCCATGTTTCTTAAGGTGTGGATAACTGCTGATGTTAGTGAACACCCTTCCTCTTTCTGGCTGATAATAGATGTGTCTGCTTGCTGTGGGAAATGCCTGGGGCAGTGTGTGGCTTCTGGTAAACAAGAGCAAAAGAGCCAGCATACAAGTTGCTCTGAGGCCTGTCTGATTACCTATAGTTATAGCTGAGGCTGTACTAATTGCCTTCTCCTTATGGTTGAAAGTAGGACAGCTGCTATTTTAACAGATCGCCAAGCACTTGCAGCAGTACGGAGTATTCTACTTCATTAAGCCACCTGTCCCTTACATTACCAAGTTACCTGCCAAAAACAGAAACAGCAGTGCTCTTGCTCTGGTTTTGTCCAAGAATTACTTGTAATAAAAGGCTATTTCTGTTACATAAAAACAGATTTATCTTTAATTTCCTTTGCTGCTTTGATGGGAAAAAAAGAGAGGGGAAAAAGCAATAACCTGCCATTTGACTCCAGACCCTAGTTACTCTTTCTGAGAATCTAGCAGCCGCTGTGTAAAGGCTTTAAAACCATGGAAAGCTATTCCTGTGTGCTTTTGCATTACTTCAAAGAATTCACTATAATGACTTCTGATCACAGCATATCCCAATTATAGGAGATTGCAACTTAGTCCTGTGCGAGAGAGTGCAAAAATACAGTGTTTATGGCTGGACTGACCGGGAAAGCTGCACCTGCAGAGAGGCATGGGGCATGTGATTGCTTGCTGGAACAGTAGAGCTATTAGCTTTGTGGCAAAGGCCTAGAGGTGGAATGCTTGTGTCCATTGTGTTGGGGGAATTGTTTGATTGACTGCTGAAGCTCAACATATGTGTGAAACATTTGTCGGCTTTCCTCTCTATGATTACAGTTATTTCATTAAATAAAGAGGGAAAGCTACAACATTTATAGTCTAACCATCCTCATCTGTTGCCATTTCCTCTCAAAGCATTAGCTGTGATATTCTTTACGCTGAGGGCCATCACTTTGACCAAAAGATCTGATGAAATTCACACTTCTATCTTAGGTAGACTTTTATCAATTTGTACCTCAGAAAGCAACCACAAACCTTGGCTAAACTTTCATTATTGCTGCTCTTTCTGCTTGCTCGTTGAACAAATATTGCCTAGCTATTATCAGTTCAGGTTGAGCTGTGCTTATTGCAGCACTCATGAATGGAAAGCAGGAGGTCACTGAGCCCTGCTCAGTAACTTTGTTCCTCATGCCCTCTTAACAATGATCCTCCCAGGCTATTCGCACATTCATACTCTCCGCAGCTTGCCCTAAAGAAGGGAAATTCCCTGCTAGGCAGATCCCTCCAGCCATATAGCCTGAAAAGAAGATGTAAGGGAAGAAAGAGAGCATGCACAACCCAGTAGGTCAAACCTCTTTGTTCTAGATAAGCTAATGAGAGAGAATGCATGATCAACACCACAGTGGGGACTACTGCTAGCCAACCCAGCTGCCCTCAGTTTGTTTTTGTCTTCTTCTCTGCCATAAGCGAATGTGGAAAATGTCTTCAGGGCTTATTTTTGTCTAAGACATTCAGGAAAGAAAGAAAGGAAACAATGAAAGAAAATGTTCATACTGCTGGGGTGAATATTGAGGAAAGGAGTATTTAGGGAAAGTTCTCCCTGTTAAAGCAGAACTGCTGATAACTATGCATGCATAACTATAGAAGGAAATATGGTGGTCTTGAAGGAGAATCCTTCTCATCTTACTTTAATTTTAAACAAAAAAATGATGTTTTCTGGTCTACACAGCTTTTTATGTAGTTGTGAAGATCTCAGCCCTGTTGTAATTAAGTTTTGTAGTGCAGTGTGGGTTTGAGATATGAGTCACTGGACAGTGGTGTTGAGATAGGAGATTGTGCCTTCCTAGAGGACTCCTTCTTGTGCTGTTTCTTACCTATACGTTGTGATTAAGCTTTTCATTCTTTTTGCCACTTCAACTTCTGCTTGTGTGATTTATAACAGGAACATCAGAGTACTGGGAAGGAATCCCGTGGGTCAAGTCCAGGCTCCCGTTGTTACAACAATCACAACTGATGCAAAACTGTGCAGTATGAATGCCTTGATGATGTCCATTCTTAACAAATGGTTGTTATTTGCAGAGCGACCGTCCTGCCAATTTGGAATGAGGCTGGAATTCTAGCCTGGAAATGAGGAAAGGGAGAAGCCAGCTGAATGAAACTCAAAAGACCTGATCACCTTGCAGCTGTTGCAATGTGAGAAAACCACTTATCTAGGAGATTAAAAAGTTTCAAAAGGCTTTTTTGCAAAAATTGCAAAAAAATCTACTGCTCCGCCTGCATAGGGAGTGTGGGAGTTTCTAACAGGTAATGACATAATTTATTGATTTTCTAAGAGAAAAGAAGATACTTTACAGCTAGCAATTTCTGTAAGTCAGCACACAAAATAGTGCTGAGATTGAATGACTTTGCAGGATTGCCTGTCCACTAAGCTACTGATGATTGCAAAGCTCTTCTGCTACCACAGCACAATCAAATAGAAAGTACCATGTTTTCCCAGTATGTGGCTGGATTAAGGGTTTGGTGGAACATTATGAGTTTACGATTCATGACACCAAAGCAGGGGGTAGGAAACTGCAAGAGGAGTAACATGGACTCTTTTGAGTGGCACACAGCAAAACTGGTAAAGAACCAGGCCCTGAGCACCATGGCATGTCTTGGGAGATATGTCAACGACACACACAGGTACATGGATCTCATTGAGTTCAAAACCCAGCAGCCTCTACTGAGCTCCTGGTAACACCCTTGTTGTCTAAATTGGAGTTAAAAACAGACTAGCACAGGGCCCTTGAAATGTTGCTAGCTGTGGTTTCAGAATATGTGTTAGTGTAGGACACACAAACTGAGGCAACTCCAGGCATTGATTTGGGCCTCGAAAATATGTTAATATTGCTGAGGGGAAAGAGACCTGGTAAAGCTGCTAGGTAGGTGCAGAAGGACAGAAGGAGTAAGTGGACACTTTGCAAGGACATCCACTAAGTTCAGGAGATAGTAAAGAACTTCCAAATGAAGCTTTATTCAAGGTTTGCTGCTTCTATATTTCAAAACAGGAAAAGTTGTGAAAACCAGTAAAAGAAGATAAAACCTGGTGCTTCTAAAATGCTTACTGGGAAAAGCCTTCTGTGGACTTTTCTAAAAGGACAGTTAGCTAAAACTGATACATTATTTACTACAACTCTATGTTATGAGATGGAGGGATGAAGACAGGCAGAATGAATTTGTTTCACTGGCAATACTTACAAACTGTCCAAGGTTTTAGAGAAAATATTGGGTTCTATCCCAAAGAAAAACTTGTTGAAAGTGCTGGAGTAAGCTGGTGGCTGATGTCTTTGTGGAGGAAAATGGAACAGATTGAAACAGATGAAACCAAAAATCGTACTTGAAGAAGAGGCTGCTTAAAAGCTCATCCACCATTTCACACTACTGCAAAAGAGAGGCAGACCACTGGATGTATAAAGAAGGCTAACTGGGGTTAGATGGAGCGTGGTACTGTGCCACTAATAAAAGATGGGCTCACACCCACCTCTGTGATATTTTCAAGAACACCAGTAGCATTGCATAAAAGTCACTATCTGTCATCTGCAGTTAAGGACATATTTGCCTTATTAGCTAGTGATAAGAATTTCCTTAAGGTATGCTCAATCTAGTCCTGCATAAATTGGAGACTGAAGATGGTAAGAAGTGGTGGTAAGAAACATTACCTCAACAAGGTATTTTGCTGTAAAACAGCCTGGTGTTTAGAACAAATGTGCTGCCTTTGCCAGTAAGGACATCTTGCATTGGTTTCCCTTACTGTGGCAGAAACAGTAACTTTGTATGCGCTGAAAAATTGTATTGAAAAGCCTCTTGCCTTTGCTTGTAGGTCTCTTACCTCTGCCAAGCTTAATTATGCTCACATTGAGAGAGAAGCCCCCTAATGCACTCTGGGGACGTAAAAGGTTTTGCCACAGGTCACTGTCCTGTCATTTAAATGTTCACACAGAGCAAGCAATGGGCATGACTATTACTTTTGAAAGCCCACTGCTACTCCACTCACGTCCAAGAGTCTTAGTCAATAAGAAAATGCAGCCTATTTGTTATTTTACCATTAGAAGCAGGAGATAACGGTAAGCAAGCAGCAAAAAGGACAGTCTGTGTGTTTTGCTACAGGCTGAGGAAGACCTTAAGGAAACTAAGAATAATTCATTCTGGCTTAAACAATAGATTATAGTACAAAAAAGGATTAATTCATAACTCCCCAGTGGCCACAGAGAACCATCGCACAGTATTTTTCACAAAATAATCAACTCCACAGTAGGAGTTGTTGCAGGTTTTGCTCGCCCTTCTTGGAATCATACAGGGAAGGGCAAGCCTGACTCAACACAGGAGACATAAAGAGCTCAGGAGTTTAGTCTGAATGCTACCACAGACAAGCTTGATGTCTAGAAATATACCAGGGGAAACAGAAACACCAAGGAGAGGCCACAGTGCAGCCTTGGCACAAGCACAGATATATATTTGGAGTTTACAAACTAGTGTAAATTTTCTGATAAGGCCAGTGAAAATTACTTAAATTGGCACATTGTAAGTTTGTGATGGTGAATGTAGCACCTGTAACTCAGTGACCTATCTGCAAAGTCACCTGCAGTCTTAAATTCCTTATTGACGCGTCATCCTTCCCTTGACAGCTCTTCCCAATCCAGTTCTCTTCACCTTTTTGTGTCACCATATACTTGCTGCAGTCAAGATCCGTATCACTTATTTCTTGCAACTGCTGATAACCCTGTTCCTTTCCAGGGCCTCTGATCTTACTGATCAGAGTGTATTGAATACTATCTGATTATAGTATCCCGTTTGTCAAGTTCCAGTTTTTAAAACGGACATTAAAGGGCTTAAATCCTCAGTTTTAGGGCCCTCAATTAATTGTTTCTCAAAAAAACCTTGTCTTCACCATTGCTTTTATTCGTGGATTTAGTTGTGTACAGTCAGGTACAATAATATAAAACAGGTAAACTGAGGTAAACAATAATATAAAACAGGTAAACTATTATTTCTGAAATATTAGGAGACCTATATGTCTACATAATTCTATATACAAAGCTTTATGGCTTCATTTGTTTTAAGAGGGCAATACATAGATAAGAAGGTTGATTAATCTGTGGGTATGGCTTATGCAGCTCAGTTCATAAGAATTTCTGTAAGTACAAGAGAAAATGAGGAGTAATAAACTACTCTTCCACAGCAGTTTCATACAGACTTTGTAGGTTCATTAATAGAAATATGATTAGATTTCAGTAGACATAGTCTAAATAGCCTGAAAGATCCAATGTGTACCAAACACATCCTGAATTATGATGAGACTGTGAAAAATTGTCCCCTTCTATGGACAGCAGCTCTTGAACAGAATGTGGATCGTGCAGATAACAGTTTTTATCCAAATCGCTGTTGGAATGATTTGAAACACATCACTTATTGTCTTATCATCCTTCCATAATAATAATAGCAGAAAGATTGGTCCAAATATTTAGTGAGAAAAGTATGTTTTAGGTCCAAATGCACCAAATATAAATGAACAGTGTGCCAAGCCATAGGACCACCAGTTCACTGGGTTTATCAAGCCCCTGTGAAGCCTCAGTAGAGGGCATGCCTCCATCAGGTCCATTATTGTCCACACTGCTCAACATCGGCAGTATATTATATTCTATTATATTGTATTGTATTATATTATATTATATTACATTATATTACTGTCACATTGCAATGATTATTTGAAGCCTTGCTAACACACTCACTTTGAGGAACCAGAAGTGTGTTCAGCAGAGTCCAAAGACAGGGTATTAAGTCAAAACCGAGAAGGTAACATCCTAACATCAATGAAAAATAAATTCTTATTAAACTAGAAATTCCATCTTTCATCTTTGAGGAATAGCCCACTGTACGCTAGAGTCATGCTGCTGGAAAAAAAACCTGCAGATAGGTTGGAGAGGTTCATATTCAATAGAACAACTGAATTTGTACCATTTTTCTCAAATACTTGCATCTTCACAATATATCAAATATTGACTGAAAAACATAGAGATGGAGAAGGATGCAGAGTTTTCCATATGATAAGGCTGAGTGTAACTGCTCTATGGGAAATGAACAGCGCCAGATTGAGGTACAAAATCCTGTAGATGAGTAGCAGATGGCAAATGAAGTCATGTGAATACATGCATCCCATACTAAGCCAGGCTGATAATTTACTTGAGATTTGTATTCTGCTTCTGCAGGTTTTAGCAGTTTCCTCTAGGTGTTCATAAAGAGTTAAAGCTTATTCAGAGCTCACATATCGTTCTCCCTTAACTGCAAATATTTGCATGTTTCAAAGCACTTTATTAGTGCTTACCATGTTTTGAAGCTCACGAGTAATCGAGCAAAGCAGTCCTACAGCTGTAGGCACAAGTTTGTGCACATCTACAGCTGTGGCTGTTCAGAAGTTCTGTAAGTAACACGTTCTCTTCATACTGACTTAGTGTGCAAAATAAACACAATTTTAGCCAAATTGTCAAGTCATTGCTACGTACTTTTGGATTGTGATTAAAGGAATTGTTGATCAGGAATGCACAGTCATTTTAAACATCCTGTGGTGGTTACTTTGGAGACAAAGGAGACAACACAATAGTCAATAAAAGAGCCTGCCCCGAGCATGGTTTCATATAGGCATTGGAAAAGCACAGAGCTTGGTGTACGTCAGCTCTTACACCCACATCTGCTTTTATCTTTGGAGTCTCTTCAGAGTCAACCAGGAGAAATTTACAACTGATGTTTATTCAGGACAAAGACCCAAATTAATGCATTTGGAACAACGTGTTCTTGCTCCCACTCGCATAATGAAATTTGCCTTTGACTTGAATGGGAGCAGTGCTGAGCTCTCCACAGCTACTGATTATATATGTCAATATTAGGCTGTGTTTGCATGATGCTGTATTATGCATAAGAATAAAGCATCATGGAGTTGTTGTGAGACACCAGGCAACATAATTACATGGATTGCGAGAGAAATACAAAGCAATGTATAGCACTATATATTAATAGCCCATCTCAGCCTTCCCTCATTCTATCTGGATCTTTGTTTACTTAATTAGATATTATTTTCAAGTTAAATCTGTATTTATTTTTCTGATGATGGCCACTGAGAAGCCTTTGTTGACATGATTGAACAGGATATTTTATTAAATTTACTTTATAGACTTTCAACACCAATTACTGGCATGTTTGCAGGCCCAATCACATTGAAAATCTGATACCAGGATGAGCTTAGACTGATATCCATATGTTGTTCCTGGATGGAGAAAACACTGCCATCCTGTACTGGCAGGCAACAGGAGGCCAAGATACACTGCACTATACCTTCAGGTAAAGGAGACTGATTTTTTCCCAGAATGATATTCATTTAACAGGATATTAGAAAATATTTCTAATATCCTAATTTCACCCTGCATCCACATCAGTATGAAAGGACTATTTGAAAAACGTTGTTATTAATGTCTGCAAACAGTAATCATAGCTAGTACAAGTGCTATCACTATCTGAGGTACTATCAATCTTACATATTTATCCTTAAAT
>NW_010428977.1:335-4044 GCF_000710305.1 Buceros rhinoceros silvestris | reverse complement strand
AGGGAAAGAATCCTAGTCTCAGTTCATAAATGTGGAAAGGTGGCACAGAGGTATCTAGTGACCTTCCCAATTGCATATAGAAAAAATGGGGGAGAGAAGGAAACAAAGCCCCAGCTCTCAACCCAAACCACATTAGAATCTGTCTCCTCAGAAAGAATAAAAACCTATTCTTGCCATGTAATTATTATAATATAAGCCAGATTTTAAAAGTCCTCTGTCAATAGCAGGATTCCTCATGGACAGGTACGAACTACCTTGGATTTTTCATGATCACACTTGAGGTTCAAAATGAGTAGCTAAATTTTAACAGTTTTCTCCAAAGCAAGACCCTTCATGTTCTCACAATGTCAGGAGAGTTTCTCCAGTTTAAATGTCTAAGCTGTAAGAGGACATAATAGTCTCAGGCTGGAGCAGGTCATCTGAAGCAGCTTGGGAGCTATATAAGGCTTCCAAACAGGTACTCAGCAACAAAGGCTGCCAATAGCAGAAATTAAGAGGGATACTGTCTCGCAGGCATGTGTCTTGTAATTCAGTAAACAAAGGCATACAGTCTCTCGCAAACTGATCTCATGGAAACTGGTGCATTGAGACTAGCTAATGATTGACTCGCTATTTACAGGAGGCTTCATTTACCCTGTCCTGCTGCCTGTACTTCACGTTTTCTGTCACTGTGAAGAGCGACAGGTTTCCTGTGTTAGAATTACATATTAATAGATGCGGTTTCAAAATTTGCATGTACTTGGAAATAAAACCAGCACTATAGCTAATTAGTACAATGTTACTAAGAGTAATGTATATAACATTCCAATATAAATATTTCTTTTATAAAGATGTGAATTATTCCTTGCAACATTTTCAAAGGAAAGCGGCACAGGAAGCACCTTCATGGCATTCTTAGGCTTATTTCAGTGTTATTAATTTCAGGTGAACATGGTGAAATCTATTAATGGGCATCTCCAAGTCCAGAATTAAGTCTGTAACAGATCTAGTGACAGAATCAAGGTAGTTCATCCTAAAATCTCACTGATACTTGGTAAAGCTTTAGTTAGAGCTACGCTACATTTATATATAGGGTTTATATGGAGAACGGTCTGAACTGTGATCTGTTGGCAGTCTGTCTTATATTTTCTGAAGCCTGTTTTTAAATCAGCACTGAGTTTACTATGATTATGTTTCCAATCAGGACATAATATGTTCTTAGTACCAAGGTGGCATTTTCTTTCTTCAAGTTTCCATGTCTATTATTAGTATGAAAGTTGCATTACGTATTAAATTTGTGACTCCTAAACTGAAAATCAAAACAGAGCTAGAGAGTGAGAATAAATAAGAATCGAAAGGAGACAGAAGGAGGTTAGCAAAGACACACAAGCTTCCCACAATATATCAAACAACAACAACAAAAAAAAGTAAGAGAGGAATGAGGAATCACTGGCTAAAATAATAAATTCCTTTATTCTACTGAGAATAATGTAGGATCTGACTGTGCAAGGCAAGAACAGCCACAATAGACAACTAGTGTCCTGCTACACCAGCAAGTTTTCTTCCTTTGGTACCTGCTGGAACTGCTGTGCATCAGAGGGGTGGTGCATTCTCTCCCTCCCAGGGGGATGGCTTCCTCACACCTCCTCACGCCTGCAGCCAGGGCACACGTCCATGCCCAACACCCTGCTAACCAGGCGTGAGGCTCACCCTCAACACATTGCCTGGCATCTCAGCCTACCCCCTGCAGCACATGGGCCTCCCTCCCACTGGGAGCTGTGATGCTCTGTGTGACATGCAGTGAGTCCCACTGACCTGTCACCCTCTGGCCATCAGTGCTTGGCATGGCAAGGAACCGTCACAGAGCTACAGAGCTGTTGGGGCAGGAGGGAAGAGGCATGCAGTATCCACCTGACTTACAGCCTCCCGCTGTCCATGGCCAGCCCAACCCAACCTCAGGCATAGTATGTCATGTATAGGAAATGAAAGCTCCTAAGAAGGCAACATATGTACAGAGGAAACCGTGAACATCTCTCTTCTTTATGCCTTCACACTTCTTCAGAGCACGCTCACTGTCCTCTCTCTTGTACATGCACAGACCTGGCCAGCCTGTAAAAC
Organism: Buceros rhinoceros silvestris; assembly: GCF_000710305.1. Lineage (NCBI taxonomy): Eukaryota > Metazoa > Chordata > Aves > Bucerotiformes > Bucerotidae > Buceros > Buceros rhinoceros. Next base: position 1,947 of record NW_010428977.1, on the reverse strand, counting down.
AGGAACTAGAAGACAAGAATGCAGCTGACAAGGGAGCTGTCTCTTCCTCTTTCTCATGTGCCTCAGTAGAGCCAGCAAAGATGGATAAGCTGCTTTTGCCGTGGGAGGAAAAGCTGTCAGGGCTTCCTTCATGGGAGGTTTCTGGAGACCCGTAACCTACGAAGCTCTCAAACAACTCAAATGCACTGTCCTCCAACCTCTGTGTTTTCTAGTATCTCCCTCATTACATAGAGTAGAACATCATTTATGTAGTATCAAATAAAACAAGGTAATCAATCAGACCCAATCTCAGAGTCCTGATTGCAATACAAATAACTGACAAGCTCACGGAAGACAAGAAATTGAGAGCAACTGTAATTATCAACAAGGCACAAAATTAACTCCTGTCGAAATTGCACAATTAGAAGCTTGGGCAGATATGGATGGATTCAACTTCCCAAAGTCAAGGCTGTAGTCAGCAAGAAACAATCTAATACTTGGTTAGTGGGTGAGGGCCAGAGGCCAAAACACCTCCAGAGACCAAGCAGAAGTCAGCAAGTAGGATTATTTGATTTGTTTTGGCACCGTAAAACATTTGGGTCTGCTTACTTTAGGGGAGGGGGTGGAAATATTTCTTCTAGTCTTGGCGTAGAGTGCCTGCACTATTATTCTGATTTTAAAACTCAAAATGGTGATACTGAGAAACATAAGATATATGAATGTATTGTTGGATTTTTCACACCAGTTCCTTCAAGTACTATGCCCTCAGCACAGAAATTCAAGTGGGACCAAGAAGCAGTCTGGAAAGAACTGGAGATGTCTGTTGCACTGGGAAGTTAGAACCTGGCTACAGCTTTGGGAGCTGTAGTAGCATCCCTCATATATTTCTTTTATTTGATATTCACTGAGCAAATTCCAAAGTTGCTGGCGCTCTTCACTCCGGTAGTCCTAATATGGAAGTCCTGTCACACAACATGGGCTGGGAATTCGGAGCTGGAACACAAACCATTCAGTGTTTGGAGCATCTATAAAACTTGGTTTTTGTTTCATCATGCTCACAGCTATTCAAGCGTAAATGTTCTGTACACTCACAGTGATGTCCTATCGTGAGCTGAGCATCCATTTGTCAAAGTGAACTGCAGTCATGGTACAGGAACACAGTGGACTTACAGGAGGGTTCTGAAAAGAGAGGAGTTATGTTCCGTGCTGATTCAAAGGCAGGTGCAGAGCAACCTCCGTACACTGAATCTATGCAAGCAGGCTCCACAGAAGTTATTTAGAGGTGCTCAAGGAAGCATTATTAGTTATGGAAGAAAATAATACATAGGTGAATATACAGGGAACATTGCAGTGGTCATTGAGATGTTGTATAAAGTACATTTTTGGGGGAAAAATATCAGTAAACAAATTAGAGAACATTTTATGTTAGTTGGCGCATTGTTTTGGGGATTTAAAGTTTTCAAGATTTTTCTGTTATTCTGAAGGCTCTAGTCTTCCTTGGTGACAGTGGAGGCGTTTGGATGATTGAATGCATGCAGAAGTCAGTGCTTTAATGAGAAATTCTAGTTACCACGGGTCTCCCCGTAAAATCTGAGAGATTCTGCCAGAATTCTGGTAGTGACCGAGGGCCGCC
>NW_010428977.1:0-244 GCF_000710305.1 Buceros rhinoceros silvestris | reverse complement strand
GAGAGCTTCTGCCATATTGCTGGGAGTGCCCGAGGCCCGCCACTGGCCCCGCGGGTCCGTGGGCGATGCCTTGTCTCGGTATCGCTGTGACCCGAGAGAGTGGGGTCTGGCGGGGCGAGGGGGAGCTTCAGGTGGCCATGCCAAAGCAAGAAAGGTGTCGGCAAGCCTTCAAAAAGCCGAAAGGATGCCAGATGAAGGGCTAGGTGGCCGGGCCTGTCCGCCTCCGCCTCCAACGCGGGGCACA
>NW_010428976.1:10122-18654 GCF_000710305.1 Buceros rhinoceros silvestris | reverse complement strand
TGGGCGGAACTGGTTGTGCCTCTTAGCTACAGAAGAATAAAAGAACATGCTCCAAAAAACCATGGCTTGGGAATCTTAATATTTTGTTCCATTTCTTATCTATTCAAACCCTCTTATCCCGATAAATCCCGTTTTTCCTTGTTGATTCCTTCATACTCGTTAACAATACAAAGCAGTGCAGTTCCCAATGAAATGCAGTTCCCAGATGAAAGAAGAAATAGGTTTTCCTTGCTCCAGCTGGTTTGGAAACAGCTACCTTCCCTTCCTCACCTGCCCCCAGGTCAGCTAACTCTCTTTAATGCTCAGCTATCTCTACCTGAAGTGAGAATCCCCTTCTCAGCATCTTTGATGATGAAAGGCACAACTGAAAGGTGACCCAGGAGACAGAAATGCTACAGCGGTATCAGTCTCTCTATTATTCTCACAATTATTTATCGACAAAGTTGGTTCCTCTTACTGTGTTATTTGGCAGCATCCTGTGCTCTGTTTTCCATCTGGATCGAGGCACTCTTCACAAAACCCTTCATGACTTTTCATCCACGTTATTTTTTCTGTCCCCTCTCCCTGCACCCTGCAATTGTAGGCTGTGCTCACTTGCAATATTATTCTGCTATTAACAGACTGGCTGAATTTTTTTTTTTTTTTTTTTGCATCAAGGAGCAGCTCTGTAATTGGAGGCCTAAGAGTCACTTGATATAAAGATCACTGAGAATCATAAACCATTTTCTTTTTGACCTTTTCTACCAAAACATTAGCTTCTGAGTCAGCCTGCTTTGAAGCTACACAAGCACTACATATTGTCTTGTTGATTCTGACTTGAAGCAATGCTTTTCTACTTCTTCCTATTTTTAGCATCTGGAGGCTGAAATTTTACAACGTGCTATTGCTCTTCCATTATATTTTTTTTCCAGGAACACATGTCAGCACATCAAAAGCTCACTGCTTTTAGTGTGTGCCACTTGAGATCACTGGAAAAAAACTACTTTGTAAGTCTATTGAATCATAAACCGTGGGTGTTACTATGAATACTCTGCACAAAAGTTCTGAGATCAGTCATTTCAGCATCACCTCACTCATAAGCAAAATCCATAAAAACTCTCGACATTGAAGAGGGAGACTAAAAATGAACATTACCCCAAACGTGAGGGGGTACGCAATCAAAACACAGCTCTTGCAAGTGGCTTTTATGTGTGTTTTGTTATATAGCTTATCCACTTTTTGCTATCAATTATACAGTATTTGTAATGAAAATAACTGTACACATTCATAACTATACATATATACGGGAGTTGCTGACCTCCTCTCTCTCTGTTTAGATGCCAGTCTTACATCTCCCAGACCTGAGGAGCTCTCTGCAGCAATCCAGTCCGCTCAGAAAACCATCCAACAGTTGTTTGTAGTGAAACAGCTTTTAATTGCTAGGAAAATGGCTCGATCTTTGGCTACCAGGCAGAGTGGGATGTAGAGTCATCACCGGTACATTCGGCAGGTACAGACAGGGGCCAGGGCAGCAACCCTGCTGCCTTTGGTGTGCTGCCAGGTAAATTGACCTTTGGTGTATGCAGATAGCTGTCCCATGGTCATACAGCTACGGCTGTGGACAGGCTCAGCCTCCTCATCGCATGTAGAGCTACACCTCTTATATAGCCTGCAACACCATGTATGCATTAAAGAGTTAGAAGGACTCCGAATTTTTCCATGATAATCAATAATTCCCTGTCCTGCCAGCCAGCCAGAGGTATTCAGGGTGGTGTTCAGAGGCACTCGCTGACTTTAATGAACATCTGGGAGGTGTGTGGTAAGCAGAAAGGCTTCAATACGCCTGGCAGGAACAGTCAGTGCAGATTTTCCAGAACTTTGTTCAGTTTGCCATTCATTAAGTTTGTGTCTAATGCAATAAAGAAATCGAATACATTAAACATTTAAACCAGGGCTGCTAAATTGCCACCTAGTGGTCTTGCAACGCAGATGATGTCTCCAGCACGCTGCTCTGCGTGAAAAAACACCAGTGAGCTTTTCATATTTTTGTCAGGGCTTCAGTATTGGTGCTGACCCCTTGCCCGTAACGTGGACAGAGCGGAGGGGTAGCAGAGCTCAATTTCTGAGCCCACGCAAGGTGGGACTGCTGAGGTGCCAGGGGCAGCTTGTGCAGGACTTAGACACCAAAAGGGAATTTCCAGGTCAATCCGCCGGCCTGTGCACAGGGTAGAAAATGCTGCCAGGTAGGAACCGTGGTCTAATATCTCTACTACTTGGTTATTTAGCCTTTTTAACAACAACAACAACAACAAAAAAAAAAAAACAAAAAAAAAACCCCAAGAAAACAAAAGGTAAATATTTTGACATAAAAGCAAATAAAAGTTTTTCTGACTGTTGGTAAATGAGTAAAAAGTTGGTATTTTTGTCCTTCCAAGGTTCAGCCAGCTCCAGCGTAGGAAGCACTTTGCTCTGCCGGGGCGTTCTCCCACCTTCTCGTCTCACCCTGCCTAAGCCATATGTTCATCAGCATGTGCTGTTTACACAGAGCCGAGCAGATGGGAAACAACGAAGGAGCACAAGTGGGACAGTAAGTTTTGCGCTTCTGCTTTTGTGATTAGTCACAGAGGTCTGCCCAGAAGCTACTACGAGAGACTAAAAATAATTTTCAATATGATGAGCTGCACAAGCAAAGTCTTTAGGGATTAATGCATCCTCAATCATCTCACCAATAATCAGCTTGGGGCGCGCTGGACTGCGTGTTGACAGAGCTGATGCTCCCAGGAGTTGGAGGCAGCAGAGCCATCACGTTGGGAGGCAATCCTGGAGTGGGGGCTGCAGGCTACAGCTCTGGGAGGACACGTCAGTCGTTTCAGAGATAAGTCAGAGATAAGTCAGTTCTCTGCAGCAGAACCCAAATGATTCATCGTCCTCCTCCATCCTGTCACCTGCTGGGATGTAGAGCAGTTAGTGGCTGAAAAACAAACATCAACGCTGGGAGACAGACTGAGAACCCAAACTGCACCTTCACTGAGGTCCTGGGTAGGTTAAGGTGTCACATGAGTACGGCGTTGGTCTAAGGATGCTGCATAACCTGAAAGATTAACCCCGGCCAAATCACAACCCCTTGCAGATCACCGCATCCTCGGTTAAGGTACTGGCACTTCTCATGCCCCCTCTCCTCTCATGGTGAGCTGAAAGCCCTGTATGCAAGGGCCATCGCTTCGCACAGAGTGTGAAGGTCAGGAGAACTAGAGGAGGAAGATAAACAGGACTGGGGCAAAGGATAGCACTTGGGCAGGAATAAAAATATTGAATTGGTGACAGGAATATTGTCTTCCTACGCTTCAGCTTTTGTGACTGAAGTACAATCACTGTACATAGTACTGCATATGCATCTGGTTTTTCCTTTCATACCACTTTCAGCCTGGATCACCTTAACCTGTCTTAAGATACAGACTGACTTTTATTTGTGGATATTTTCCCTCTTTTTTTTTTTTTTTTTGCTTTGCACATCACCTAAAATGTTCTTAATTTGTTTCACGTGGTACTTCCACCTGGTTCAGGACTGGTTCCGCTAAATCTGCCCCTTGTTTCTCTTTGGTTTACAGACTTGCTTTGCACGCAGTTTTGTTTTAAACAAATATTTACCGTTTCACTAGCGTCTGACCTCACCCCATTAACTTAATCATATTTTATTTCAATGGAGTTCTCTGTAGAGTGAATAGCTATCTCTAAACTGATTTACTATTTTTTTTTTGCAAGACCAAGAAAAGGAAAAGGCATGCAATTGAAAGTCAGTTTACTCCTTAATGTACTCAGGGTGATAGGAGCTTAAGGAGTATGCAATAAAAAGTGAAAGATAATCAATACAATACGGCCTGAAAAACTTAGCCGCATACCTGTTGTCAATAAAATTATAGAGGGACAGAATGCCCTATAAACGCAACCAGCTTTTTAAAAAAATGAATGACCTGTTCCAAACCCCAGGAGTTGGTAAGCCACAAAACAGCATCTAGGTGGCAATTACTCATGTGAACTGTGAAGCGTGGCATAAGTTTCCATTTACCCCAGCCTTTCCCAAGCTGGTCTCTTGGGGGTTTATTAGGACTGGTTTTGACTACGGGGTTTACCATACAGTCAATCTGTCAGTGTTCTGCTATTCCAGCAGTCTCCCCATTTTTCAAATCCTGTTCAGATTGCCATGCCAAATGGTGTCCACATAACTCTGGAAGACGTGCCTTCGATTTCTGGGGCCTCATCCCTGCCGCAGGCAATATCGACTGCCTTCAGCTACACCCATTGACAACTGCTGCTGCCGGGTCCAGGCAGGAAGCCCTAGATCCTCCTGTCTTCATCCCCACAAGCCGCCAGAGTGAATAGCTTGAGAACATGTTAGATGGACCATTCATTACATTTTTTTACTTGAAGAATGGGTTTTTACCTGAAGATGTGTTGTGTGGGCCAAGTTATCTGCACTAAGTATTCTGGCAGAGAGCTGCCTTGAGACTTTTAAAAATTCAGGTGCAGTCAAACACTTCAAAATGGACCATAGCTTTCTTGGCCAATGAGCACATCTCGGGTTAACTGCCAAAACAGGGTTTTCACGGGAATTACTTTGACAGACCTTAAAGACACGAGCAGGGCACTCGCAGTAACAAGACAGTTTGTTTTTTGAATGTATAGAATGGTTTTCAGTCAAAGGGAAGTAAAAATTGAAGTAAGTGGAATGTTGGGGATTCTTAAAATCATTTCCAATACAAATAGTGCGGGCGAAACAAGTTTGACCTTTTATAAGCAAGAGTTACTTCAATTTATTCTTTATTTTCGCTCTGTGTGTGCACATGTGACCTCCAGGAGTAAAACCAGCTGGGGATACTGAAGTCAATTCCCTTCTGCCTTCCTTTATATGGATCTGGTATTTATAACGAGCCTCCAGTCAGCTCTGTCATGTTAAAATGAACTTTCTGAGTTATTGTTGTTCGCCTGATTTCACAATCAGCCCTTTGCAACCCACAACGCTGTCACTAACAATCTAACCACAGGCAAGAATTTCTTTAATGTCTAGCTCAGTTTGTGTTGGATAATCTCAACACCTTTCAGCTGCAGTAGTATTTAAATACAGCTGGAGAGGAACAAAGTGGAACGTCTGAATTTTCAAAAGGCCTCATTTCTCTGCTCTTCTTTCTTTGTCTCCTGCTGGAATCCTGTAAGTGATACATCTTGTGAGCTTTTACCTTTTCTTTCTGTGTCTTGTTAGTGTTTTGTGTCTTGTCTTGGGTGTAAAGGCTAGCAGCTTTGAATATTAATGGTCTTTTACACAGGAAAGTGACTTCTCTGTTAGAAAGCCAGTGGATTTATAGAACTATTTGTAAATATTGTCTTTAAAAACTTGGGTCAAGAAAAATGATGATTTTATCTATCAGGTGTAACTCTGCTGTCCTTTTGATGTGGAGACAGCATAAAAACTGTTGTCTTTTGGACCATCCCAGGAATAATATGGCCAGAGACAGTACCTTTACTTGCAGCTCGAAGCCCATTTCCAGTTGCTACTACATATACATTTTTTTTTATTTTTCCATGACCATCTCTGCTTACTGTTTTTCAAAGCAAGATAGTATCAGGTAGGTGGGGTTGGAAGAGAGGTTGCTTATGCCCATTCTCCATAATTTTTTTTAATAATCTTTCCATCTCCTCTCCTATAAAAACCTTCACAAAACACTAGCTAGGAAACTCTTCTTCCATATGTGTATTTGTTGGGGAGAAATAATACATTTCCACTGCCTGGTTCTGATAACTATGCTAAAAAAAGATGGATACGGACCCACAGCAATTCTTTTTAAGAAAACATATTAGGTATAGAAAGCATTAGCAAGGTTTAAAAAAAAATTAAAAAATTTCTTATCTCTGGCAGCAACAGAACTGTTCAGCTGCCAGGGTCCAGGCTGAGATGGGCTTTGAGAAAATGCTGGAGATACGTCACTGATGCACATTATCAGGATAAATCCTTTCTTTGTTACCTAGTCCTCTTTGTGCAACAATGACACATGGGACTAAATTCTGAATAAGCCATGTGATTTCCTTCTATTCCTATGACAGCACAATTCAGGCTACAGCCTAACTTTAAATGTGCTTCATCCCTGGCAGGAGTTTTTCCTGTTCCAGGGGCAGTTCAGCTCACCCGTGACAGGGCTGCAAGGGCTCCGCACCTCTTTGAGGCAGTTCTGAATAAAACCTCACCACTAAACTCAATAAAAGACCTACCAGAACTGCACACAGCTGGAATAGCCCTGTCACTCAGCTGTAAACCAGAGAGGAAGAAAGGATGCACTGCCAGCTCTGAATTCCCCCTTTCCCCAGGACTTTACCTTGACATAAATCATGAGCACCAGCAGAGGGCAATGCCTGCCTCAGTAAAATGCAGATTGAGAAAATTGGAAAAGAAGGAGGAATTCTTCTTCCATCCTTCTGAGGATGCTGAACATTTTCTATAACTAATCAAAAGCTTAACGTAAACTGAAATATCGCAAGCACAGGCTCTGTCAGATATTTCTCAAATACTCATTCATTCATTCCAGTAGCTTCTTTACTGGGAAAAAGAGCAACATCATTAGTTCTCGCCTGTAAACAAAGGGCGAAACCAAACTATTAGAACTGCAAACATGTTTCCTTCAAAATTAAGGAAAAACTAAGAAGAGTATGTTCATTTGCAACCTATTCATTGCACAGGTTTTGTTTTAATTTCTCTACTGCTTAGCTTACGCACTGCAGCCTTTTTCTACTTGGTGAGCCCTGTGTTTGTATAGATTTTGCTTTACTACCATCAGGTAACACTGAATTCCACCAGCTGAGGAGCCAGCCTTTTGGATATCATTATTATACAGAGATATGGCACAGCTGGGAGTACATTTGTCATTTAGAAAGTATAGTAGAAAAATAAACGCTTCTCGCTTCCATTTCACAAGTCTGTCACCTTGTATAAAGGATCCTGACTTCTTTTTTTCATCTCAAAGAGCTTAACATATAGGCAATTTATATCCATTTATATCCATAAATTGCAATTTTATATAAATCAAGCAAAATGAACAGTCACTAGAACTGAAAGACTAGGGAAAAACCAAAGAAAACAGCATTTGTCATAGTTTTGCAAAGCTTTTCATTGCAATTGGCTTAATGTTTGCATTTAATTTTTTTCAAAGTCTGGGGGTTGTAGCAGCACTTGTAACAATCCTTTGATTTCACCCATGAAAACAACTTTTCCATGAAAAAACAAGAAGTGATCTCAGAAACATCTTTCTACCAAGTAATACCTTGTTACTTCATAATACTGTTGTATTTCTCTTCTTCAGGTAGAAATAGGGTCTTTGGGGAAAGCAGAAGGACAGGAGAGTTGCAGCAATGCGTAATTATGTGTCGCCAGATAATCTAATATATGCTTCTTCAGTGCAGCATACTAATAATTTCCTAAAATGTTTTTTTTAAAAAATACACTTCTTTATATAGAAATACTGAATTGTCATTGAAGTTGTGGATGAAACTTTGTTATGTAAGAAAAGAAAAATCTAAAATGTAGGTAAATCATCAAACAGTAAGAATAAAAAGTAGATTCTTCAGCCAAATGCTTTGTTTTACTCAAGGATATAAAGAACATAGCAGCCAGTAACCTTTCTCCTATAAAGAGCATTCCAGCTCCTCAAGTTTGTAGATAAATACATAACTTTAGCTCTTAGAGTGCAAACATAACATAATAATTATTTGTTTGTTTCCAAGGAAGGGATGTGCAGTGACTTAAATCTATTGCTTGGATGTCACAAGTCCACTGGGTAATTTTCAGGGTGATATACACATATAATTCCTGGGTAGGCTGCACTCACTTGCCTGTTCATCCAGGGTGGTTTTGCTACCTTACTTGAACACCGGCACAGCAAATTAACAGCTTACAATATTGTGTATTTCAGAAATCCAACATTTGGAATTACAATGTTTGCATTTAAGTCCAGTCCTAAAATTAAAATACTAATTCCTTCTGCTTCAGTGGACCAGAGGAAAAATGGATAAAAGGATAAATGCCCAGAGACATGCAGACAAATGGCACGCGGACACTTTGTGTTGTTTTCCTTCTGCAAAACACTTCCTTGGTCATAGATGAGAAAAGTCCTTGTGCAGCTAAGCCTAAATTTATCTCAACTTTCAGCATCATCATCTAGGCTGCTCTATAAACAGGAAAGACTGTGCTAGAAAGCAAAGTCTAACTGGTCTCGAAAGCAGCGTTCTGACAAGTAGAATATATTTTCACGAGAAACTACAGGGCAAAATGAATTCAAACTCTAAGGTTCAGAAGGACAGTATTTGAAATGCAAAACTCTCCAACACAAACAAAAAAACTCCGCTGAGTTGAAGCGGAGTGATGTTCAGTGACTTCTGTCCACAAAGCCCGTGAGTCTCTGAACCAGAGCTCAGCTCAAAGCCTTCTGCTGGATGTGGGCCCTGCAGTCCCATGCTCTGCTGCTGTAAAAGCTGATGCAGGTGCTCTGAAATTTGAGTTAAGTCAAGGGA
>NW_010428976.1:4801-10005 GCF_000710305.1 Buceros rhinoceros silvestris | reverse complement strand
AACCGCTCTCAGGATTATAAAAAACCCAAACAAACTCGCGCGTCATGTTGGAAGGAAGAGGTGGCAGAAAGCCTTGAAAATACCTTATATTTCTTACTGCTCTTTTTGACACTTTTTTTCTTTTTTTGAATGTCAGATGCATTTCACAAACCCTGTGGAACCCTCTTGGCTTGCAAAGAGGTTCATTTGCCTCACGTCAGCCAACGCTTCTTAAATAAAAACTTTTGCAGAAATTATAAAGAAAGACTAAGTTTGTACGTGGTAAATTTTCATCCATATCATAACCAGTAATTAACATACTCTCTAGCCAAAAGGTTGGCTCTCAACACATGTTTTGAGTAGTTATTGTTACTACATGATTATCAGATCTATGGATGTGTTTTAAGGGGTGTTTTTTTTTGGGGGGGTTGGTTGGTTTTTTTAAATTTTTTTGCTTTTAACACCATTTTCTCTTTTAAATAGACCATAGATAGAAGGGGGTTGCTATAAGAACCAACCCAGGTTATAGCAACGCCTAAACAAAAGAGAAATTTAAGCTAACCCACATGGGGCAAAAGATGCTGCCACTGCTGCTGGTGCCAAGGTCAGGAGCTGCAGGTTGATGGCAGCAGCTGGAGGGAGTCTAAAAAAGAGGTGAGAGGATAGGAGTCACTAGCATGATCAAGGGAGAGATGCCTCTGCCATCAGCTTGTAAACAAGCACTTTAATCATGTTAGCTACTTCGTTAGCACTTGACCAATTCAGATTGAGATATGAAAGACAGTTTTAGCTCTCTTCTCTGTTATGCAGGTCCTGGATGGCTTTAAGTAAAACACTTCTTATCTAAATCATGAGCAGAACAATAATAACTTCTCTCTATCTAAAAGGGCTGACTATGAGAATAAATTAGATGCTCAGATGTTACAGTAGCGCATCCCAGTAAATTAAAAAATAATTTTCAAAACAAAAATCACATTTACATTATTTTCTAGATATCTACAATTTAAAAATCTCTTTTCAGCAATCATAAGCTGTTTGTATGTTAGTAAGGAATTTCTAGATGGTTAACCCCAGAAATGTGAAGAACACTTATCAGAAAAGGCTTCAGCTAGGTGACAGCAGAATAGATAAAGGGACACTATTAAATTATGAAATGACCTACACTACAGCTTCTTGTATGCAGTTTTGCAGCTGGAGGAGAAGTGACTGCTAGGGTGCTTAGTTTGGTCTCTTCAAAATGTCTACAGTGAGGCTCTAGTTTGAAAAGCCATTATGTAAAAATAGCACTTCCTACTCAGCAGATCTGTTCTTGTGTGCTTTAGCGGGGAGAGAGAAAAAAAGAAAAAAAATCCCTGCGTGTCTTCACTGCTGAGCCACCATCTCTCTGGGGGAAGAAACTGCATTATCCTCCAGTTTATGAAACTTCATCAGAATCACCAATTTAAAGATATGGTGTAGCTAAGCAAAACCCACCATCTCAAAATTGTGCCCTTTCAAAACAGACCTGCGTAACCTCATCACCTTCAGCTGAACGGAAATGAATGAAAGGAAAGGAAATAAACCCTTCAGACTGACAAATCGTGATGGGATTTCCTCCAGCTTCCCATCATCACCCAAACTAATCAAGCTATTTCTCCCCCAGGTAGAAAATGAGAAGAAAGAGAGAGGTGATGACGATTCTTTTTCTAAATATTTGGCAGGTACTCTCAGAGCATGGAGCTCATATAAGTTTCAAGAGGTTACACGAGGACTCCAGAAGGCTAATCGTATGAGAACAGCTGCTAGCACAGGGGTGTGAGCAATGCACAAACCAGATTCGGGCATTTTGGCCAGCCTGGTGCCAGGGTGGTTAGACTCCTGAGTGATGGAGTGGGCTTTGCCACTATCGGCTGCTTCCAAAGGATCAGTATATCACAACAAATGTTCCTCTTTCAGCCTTTTAAAAGAAGTTGTCTTTACTGGTGCGGTGTTTCTTTTTTATCCCCAAGAAGAGCAGATGAGGAGGCTCTTGTACGAAAGAAAAAAAATACAATTCTTAACACTGGAGAATGCATACTTAGTATCTGCCTAGGGAAATGAAAGGGTACTTTGATCATTCTTGCCAACTACATAGCTGCGAGAGACGAGTATATTTACCTATTTAATATTCAGCTAATCTCCCCAAACATCTTTGATCAAATAGACATGCCATTTATCCTCAGACGCCGTGCCAAAGTCTCATCGCTGGATAGCCTAACGTGTGAAGCGATGCATTTGTTTTCAAGTCTTTTACAGCGTGCCTTCCGTTTTTCACTACAGATTAAAACACCTACCTGCTTAACAAGTGTGCCGCCCCTCCCGAACACTATCTTTAAATACACAAGAAATCATACCAGAATGGTGCCCTTAGGGTTTTGCCTTTTGACATTTCTCTACTTTGAGTAACTTCTGAGAAGGAAACCTAGTGGCATTATGCTTGCAGGTACAATCTCTGTCTAAAGGAACAGAAAGGTCTTTGTGTTTGTAGACATGTATGGGCCCCATAGACACAGATGCAGAACGACCTTCGCAAAGTCCCTGCGGAAGCCTGACCAGCCCTGGAACTACCAGGTTTGAGTGAGGGCTTCTGCACGCACTGAAAAGGGAAAGATTACTTCGTAAGCTTGCAGGGAAAAAGCAGGCAGGTTCTGAGAGAAGGCAGACCAGCAACAGGGGTTTGCAACGCAATCTGGGCTCGGGTCTGTGACGTTAGGGTTAGACATAATAAATCCCAATGAAAAGTGTCACACTTTTGTGACCAAATTGTGTTCTTACAAAACACATACTTTCCAAGCAATGCCTAAGCTTGTAATTATTGTCGTCGTCTTCTGTACCAAGCTTTCTCTTAGGTCTCTTCAACATCTCTCTCCCAAAATAAAAATCCACCCAAGAGCGTTTTGTTCAGTAAAGAAAGACGCAAACATAGCATCGCAATTGTATTTATTTAGAGTGTGGCATTCCCTTTGAACTTCAGACTAGGTCTTGGAGACCTTTCAAGCATGGTCTACATGTTTACCGAGGAACTCCTGGGCGTTCCTCTCCTCACAGTACCAGGCACTCTAACAGTAGAGGGTTAAGACGTCCGGTGAGTCAGGCAGACAGGTGAAAACAGACAGTGAAAATGTTACGAGAGAAACATTTAATTACAGACAAAATTCTCTTTCCTAGAGTGTAGCAACCTTTTCATCCCTATCTATCACAAAAATACTTTGGAGGCTGTAAAGCATTTTTTCTTACCAATGACTAGACCAGTAAACAATAGAACTTACTACAAGGATACAACTAATATTCTTAAAAATTTACAAAGATAAAATTAAATAGCCTTCAGTGAGGAGGGGTTTTTTTAGGATTTTTCTTGCCAAATCACTAGATATTTATTTTTTTCTCCTTTAGTCAGAAGACTCATTTTCTTTGCAAAAATGTTTTTTCTACCTGGGACAAATTTGTAGAAACAGATTTACTGAGAAGAATTCTGACACTTTCCTGGCAACTTGCAGTGATGCCTGGTGAAAGTAGCTAAATTTTGCTCTAGAAGAAATTTGCAAAAACTCATGAAAACAGCCTTTGAACTCATCCAAATGCCATCCCTTAGAGACAAATCTAAATAGAAATGTCAGGATTGTAATTTTTTACTCACTTCATGAACCCCATTTGTTATAGTCCCTGTATGGTTTAATATTAAAGTATTTTTTTCCACAGAACAAACAGTAAGTGTTGATTCTGATTTTTGATTTAAAGCTGCCTAAGCTGGGTATTTATCATATAATTTTGCCAGGAGATTGTTTTGCTCTTGGCGATTTCACCTTGAAGTCTCCAAAATCTGGTAAGGTTTATCGACGCACAAAATCCCATGGTGGGTATCCCTGTATTGCCCAACCACCCACAATCAGACCCGAGCAAGCAAATGAGGGTCCAAACAGAAGCTAAGAGCTCTGTCCTTGCATCTCATGAATTCCAGATCACTCTCCTTCACCCTGTAAAAAATGTAAGGCTTGTAGTACACGAGCTATCAGGGGACGTCCCCAGCATTTCAGGCTCCTTACAGCAGCGGGAAACTTGTTCTGCGCTTAGAGGAACACAGCAGCACCACAAGCCGGCTATTTCTCCTGCAGAATGACGTCTTCCGTTTTGTTTTGGTGAGCATTCCAGTCATGAAAAGAAAAGTCCACAAGAAATAAATTTGCAGCCAACAAAGCAGCGTGACAGGAACCTTGAATTGTGTATACCTGACAAAACTCATCTCTAGTGCAACACTTTTTATACTCCCCACCTTGATAGTTCGTCTCCTAAATGAAGTTTAGAAGCCTCTCATTTAAATTCTTCACGGGTATAACCTGTTAAAAGGTGCTTTGGATGACAACTTAATAAAGGCTGATCTTGTGAAAACAGAACAGAACAAGATGACAAGAAATTAGAGTACTATTCTTGGTTTCTCTTATTTTTTTTCTAACTCTGAGGAATTTGTTTAACCTTGCCATGCTTCATTGTACTCTCTAGAAAATAAGGATAATGATACATGCCTATTCTACAGAGATCTGGGAAAATAATTATCTTTACCTTGAAAAGCTATGGGAATGGAAATTATCATTACTTCACTGTTATTTAATTGTATTAAAAATTATCCTTCAACTTCCATTAAAGTCTTTGGTATTAAATACAACGAGAGTGGGCAGAAGTAATGAATGCCACAGTCCTTTCTCTGTGGGTATACGAATTGATTGGCAGATTCAAATCCGATCTTCTGCTGGAAGGAGGAAAACCCTATCAAATTCACATCACCAGTTTCATTTAGGCTCTTCCCAGCCATTTTGTAGCGTTTCAGGCCTGGGAGCTCTAGGGTTTTGCTAACATTACAATGCTGGTCTAGTAATTACACTGCAAAGAAAAATAGTCTAAAAATAAGCTAAAGAAATCAAGCTCTCTGGTGTTAACACCCCAGATAGGACGAGAACAGCAGTGGGATGCTGACTAAACTCAAATCTCTCTGCAGCTTTTTAATAAGCTTTCCTCAACACAGTGCTGACATAAATAATGTGTTTCAAACAATTTTTTGTTGAATATGAATCTTATTTTATGACAGACCCAAGGTTCCACTCAAATTAGTAACTATTAGGAGTAGTGCAACATAATTCCCCCTTTCCTTTGCACTAACCAGTGACTGTGTTTCTGAAAGCAACTCTTACAAAATCAGAAGAGTTGTCAGCAGG
>NW_010428976.1:0-4689 GCF_000710305.1 Buceros rhinoceros silvestris | reverse complement strand
GCAGGAAGATTACTCTGACAATATCGTAAGATCAGAAGCCACTTGATCTGTGAGAAGGGAGCACTGTCATAGCTGAGCCACACAGGTGAGATGCAGTAATAAATCCATATAATGACATTCCCTGTGCCCAAAGAATTTCCACTCTCTTTAGAGGGTGCTTAGATTATAACCAACAAGAAAGAAGTTCACCAGAATTGCTTTTATATATATATATATATTTGTGGTTTTATGGCTTCAGATAAAATGTAGGTATCGAGTTGGTTGGTCAGATTTACATCTAAGCATGCTGGAAGGTTTACATCATGTCTCACTAGGGCGGCAACTGGCATTATTCGGACGCTGGGTCTTTACCTTTCTGTGTTTCTATGTCTTTTCCTTTCAGGAAATGAAGAGCATATTTTGTCCTCTAACTATAAATACCTTCAGACATTACAGTCCCCTGCAGCTCTGAGTCACAAATCAAATACTTATTACTGTCTGGACTCACAGTATCTGATTGTGGTTTCGTTTCCAAGTTATGGTTGCGATAAATGGTGTTGGTCTTCTGCAACAGCTAAATCCGTTTTAAAAAGCCACACAAACACTACAACTGTGTATTTAGTTTGTTTCTGTTGCAGAAAACTGATTAGCCTGTGATAAAAGAAATTAATTCTGATGTTTGAAGGGGTACAGTGGATGAATTAAATGAAGGTTCTGTAAGACTTCTCTCGCATTTAATCACAGGAATTAAAAAGTGCTACTGTTAACCTCTGAAATGATCCTTCCTGGCTGCAGGGAAGAAAGTCAGGATTAAGAAAAGTAATATGTTGACTTTATTAATGTCAGTGATAGTCAAGATAGTACCAAATGAAAGGCCACAAGAAAAGCCTCAGGGTCACTTGGCGAGATGAACTTGCACCAGCAGCACACCCTCATCACGCGCAGAACCGAAGCTACCCTGGCAGTCAAGGTCTGAAGGGCCCAAAAGTCCTAAGCAAGAAATTTCACAGACATTTTTAAGGATCTGGGATAAAGCTGCATTGAACAATGTCTGAAGCTGCTGCTGTGTCCTAACAGAGAAGAAAAAATCCTGAACGAGAATCCGGGGAACGGTGTGATTTGTAAGATTATTCAGCATTGTGGCTTTCTGAAATCTGTTTCTAGTTAATTATTCCAGAAAATAAGATGCCTCTACATGTTCCTCCTTGCAGCTGAGGTTCAGGAAATCACTGCAGTTCCTTTTTCCTTTTTATTCCTAAATATTTCTCTGAGGATTCTGGCAACTTTCAGCAGGTAGAAGACTATAATAAAATATAGGAAGAGCTATGCAGTATCCTTCGTATAATTTTTTTTTTTTAATGGTAAAAGATGTGTTTGAACAAAGTGGAGTGTGATTGAATAGATCGAGTTACTTCTTTTCCTTATCCTCTCCCCTTCCTTGTCCCCACCCCTGGAGGGTCTCTCTCCCCATCCTGCTCCTGAGGAGCTGCGCTCCTGTTTGCTGTGGCTGCTGACCATTGGCTGGGCTGAGTATCACTGTCTGCACTTTCTCTTGGCATTGGGGTCAGTCGGGCTGTTCCATTAGAGCTGTTTTCATGTCAGCCCGGGGGTCTCCTCTCCTTCTGCTGCTGCCTCTTCTCTGCTGGAGAGGGGTCGCTGGGTGATAGAGCAACTGCTGCAGCTTAGCCCTGGACACACGCTAAATGGAGACAACCACTAACAACTGGAATGAATTGATGGATCAGAAATTTATTACTTCTAACATTTCTTAGAGTTATTTTAAAATTTTTTTTTGCAGTGTTTGTCTTAGCTTTTTTGTCTGCCTGTGATGTAATATCAAGTATTATTTACCCAGATCTTTCTATCATCCCACTCAAGCCAATTCACCTGTGTATACAGAGAGGGTCTACGCCTTAAATAGAAATGTAACCTTAGCTTTATAGATCAGGTTATCTGCTCGCAATTCGGCAATGTTTTGATTGCAACTTATCCTCCAGCTGTTCATCTCTGGTTTACTGCTCTATTGGATATTTTTTACGTGGCCTTTCTGGACTACATGCAGACCCAATACTACCTCCTCTTTTGTTTTTTTTTTTTCCCTTAAACTTTATAGCCTTCAAAAAGCATCAGCTGAAAAACTCAGGTAGAAGGAGAAATTCTCATTGTTTAGATCTCAGGGCTACTGTCAACTACTTCTTAATTATTTTTCCTCAAGCTGACAGAACTAGATAATAGTTATAACAAATGTGGTTGAGGAAGTTAAGTGCTGACATTCAAATATTTATATTTGAAAATATTGACAAACAGACATTCAGTAACACAAAGTTGAAACTCACTTCTATCAAGCCCACTTCAATGCAATGATGTGTAAATGGTTTTCACTAAACTGAGCTGTAAATAAAACATAAGCAGTGTAAGTTACCTACTAGTTTTATGTTAACAGGATTACACTCAGGGAATGTAGTTGGCACCACCCTCCTTTTAAGTTAATGCCACTTTTGGGAAGGCCAAAATGCTGGTTTAATCTAAAAAGCAACTTTTCTTTCTACATGAATAGGAAATTAAATACACCTTACTACTCAATATATATGACATCACCTTTTTTTGGAAGAGTTTTCATTATGAATTGTTGTGTATATCTAATTTTTTTCTCAATATAGTAACAGTTAAGTCTCAATACTTAACCTTAACGATCCCTAATACCAAATTTCAAGTTTACCTAAAAAAAATAGCAGTCTTGAGTATGTACTTTTCTGTCAGGCATCTGAGTTCTACGACCTTCACAGCAGCGCAGAATGAAGACAAACCGGAGCCTTCCACCTAGTTCAGACTTTATTTGCTTGACCATAGAAAAAATAGAGTATCATCAGGAGAAAGCAGTGAAAGAATAAACAATGCTTCAATATGCAGAGACAGTACAAAATCCCAAACTTTCACAGAAAAATGAAGTTGTGGGGGCACTGGTCAACAGCTGGCTGAATATGAGCCAGCAGTGTGCCCAGGTGGCCAAGAAGGCCAACAGCATCCTGGCTTGTATCAGCACTGGTGTGGCCAGCAGGAGCAGGGCAGTGACTGTCCCCTGTACTCAGCACTGGTGAGGCCACACCTCAAATCCCATGCCCAGTTGTGGCACAAGGACACTGAGGTGTTGGAGCATGTCCAGAGAGGGGCGACAAAGCTGGTGAAGGGTCTAGAGGCTGAGGGAACTGGGGTTGTTTAGTCTGAAGAAAAGGCAGCTCAGGGTAGACCTCACCACTCTCTACAGCTACCTGAAGGGAGGTTGTAGTGGAGTTGGGCTCGGTCTCTTCTCCCAACAAGAGATGGGCCTCAAGTTGTGCCAGGGGAGACTTAGGTTTTGGTATCACGAACAATTTCCTCACCAAAAGGTTTGTGAAGCTTTGGAGCAGGCCACAAGTACTTAAAAGAAATACAAATGTGGTGCTGAGGGACATGGTCTAGGGACCCTGCTAGTGCAGCGTGAACGGTTGGACTCGATGATCTTGGTCTCTTCTGACCAAACAGTTCTGTGATTCTGTAATCACATCAGTAACAGTACGGCAATGCACAGGACTATTTGAATCCCGCAGTCCAAAATAAAAGAGAGAATTATCTCTTGGTCATAGCTCGGGAGAAACTCTTCCCCTTATGTTGCCAATTATCTTCACCTCAGCCATCTACAATTATTGTGTGCTGCGGGTATTAACTAATTCTGTCCCCTAGCAGGGTAATACTCACTCCTGGCCTCTTGCCAGCTACATTTTTGTGTACTTCATTTCCCAGGTCTTTTACGTAGCAATCCTGTTCCACCAGTACTCAGACTTTGGCTAAAGCTCAAAACTTTATGCCTCTCAGCACTCCATTGCAAAGCTCTCAATGCTTAAATCATTCCAGATTAAGTTATCACTATAAATGTCACGAAGTTACCTAAATTGCTGTTTTTATTGTAATGCCTACTCTAGATCTTCAGGTTTTCATATCCAATAGCCTTAAATCCATAAACACCACACCTTTTGCCTGATCCTTTGGAGACTCTGAAGTTAATGTTCCACAAGTGTGAGTGTCATCCATTTTGTGACACGTATCTCTGGTGTTTCACTCCTTTTCCCAATGCAAAGCTGCTGCTTTCCTGACACCTCTGCACTTCTAATTCTTCAAAACACCAGAAGCAGCCTCTTTCCCCATTTTCTGACTCCGCAAATCTCACACCATCCCCCCAAACAGCTTTGAAAACAAATGAGATGATGCATTAGAAACTTCACTTGAGGCCAAGGCTCAGGATGACCCAATACTTGTGATCACCTTGGGCTCCACCAGCTTGCACTGGAGCCCCAGATTGACTCGACCTCCACTTACTCCTGCCTACACCCTTCCACAGTACTTTCTCCTTGCCCGAATTCCTCCAAGCTGTCCCTGATCCCTCTTCCTCCCCGTAGTATTTCAACCTATCTCATCTTTCAGGCCATCGCCAACACCAAACCCTGAAGGCCCTTCTCCTGGAGGGGGACAGTGCCGCTTTCTGACCCTCCTTGCGAGGGGCTCTACAGAAGGGAGACGTGATGTGGGGCCGGCCTCCGCCTTGCCTCTGCTCGTCGGAGAAAGGCGAAAACGCCACAGAATCAGGAAGCCAGGTGACGCAGAGCGATTCCGGGAGGGCACCGCGCACCTTGCCCCTTTGTTAAACACCGCCCCGCAGAACCTGCGCGTTCTCCT
>NW_010428975.1:0-750 GCF_000710305.1 Buceros rhinoceros silvestris | reverse complement strand
AGTCCCCATCCCTGGAAGTGTTTAAAAATCGTGTGGATCTGGTGTTGAGGGACATGGTGTAGGGACCCTGGCAGTGTAAGGGTAACGGTTGGACTCGATGATCTTTGAGGTCTCTTCCGGCCGGATGATGATTCTGTGATTCTGTGATTCTGTAAATTCACAACAATGGTCTCAGACAAAGGAACCGTATATTCAGATCCCAGCGGGTCCAAAGCAAATAAATTTAGAATTTTTGATTGACACTGGAGCCCAAATAAGTGTTTTGAATAGACAACAAGCTGAACAACTAGGAATCAAACCCTCAAGGAAAGCTATAAATATCATGGGGGTGACAGGCAAGCCAGAGAAATGCCCCATAGCTCGAACTCGAATCTGGCTGCCTGGGGAAAAGTGGATGACTAGTGTAGAAGTGGCTCTAAGCCCTTACAAAGGGAATATATTGGGATTTGATGTGCTGGCAGGCAAACGTTGGTGCCTACCTGGAGGTTTCTTATAGAGTTTTGGGAATCATGCGGTGGATGTGAGAACCCTGCAGACAGCTCCTGCCCTGCCACGGTCTGAGATTACATGTGTTTTGCAATACCCCCTGCGTGCGGCAGCTAAGGGAGGTATTAGTCCAGTGATTGCTGACTTAAAGGAGAGGCAGATAATAGGACACACACACTCCCCATATAACTCTCCAGTCTGGCCAGTCTGAAAGTTTGACGGACGGTGGCGTTTAGCTCGCTAGGCCCTGGCAGATGAACCTCA
>NW_010428974.1:14411-21395 GCF_000710305.1 Buceros rhinoceros silvestris | reverse complement strand
CTTTCGGTGGGGAGGCAGCCCCCCTTTTTCAAACCGCGACAACCCTATAAAATTAATACCCAAAACAAAAACTAGAGCCAGGCAGCATGTAAGTGGTGGAAGACTGGATCCCTAGACAACAGCTGAGAGTAAGAGTGAACACGATAATAACTTTGACTTACACAACTCAGACAAAACTTAGGGTGCAATTGCATTCGGATGAGACAATGTCTAACCCTGGCACACAGAAGCGCTGCTATGGGCCACAGCTTTTGCCTTCTTGCAGTTTGTGTGCCATTATTATTATAAGCTTTTCAACTGTGATAACTCAAGCATATACAGTTTGCCATTCAAAACAAAACTTTCAATAAATGGAGTAATGAATGCGCTGAATGTCACAGACAACACCAAGGCTTAGAAAAAACACCGTACTAGCAAAAATCATTGTCCTTCTTACAGATACCTTTCTTTTGGTAGTTTTTATTGATAATAGAGCTCTCCAAGCATACATCTTGTCTTCAGATAACTGTATTTGCTAAGATAAAATATTTAACTGTAAAGTGATGTATCCAGTACTCGTGTATATATCATACATGTACAAACAGTTTAAATAAAATATCAAACATGCAGTTTGGATTGTAGATTTTGCTGTCCTAATGTTGCCCTCCAACCTTTTTCTGCTACATCGACGATTTTCGGAGAGAGGCCTTATGTAATTAAATCTCAAGAAGGGCTTTATTTATTTGTGAAACTAGACAGTTAGATTTTCTGACCCTGCTTAACACGTTGTTCAAAATAGAAGATATTAATTCCAGCTAGGAAATCAAATACATTTTTGTTTTCAAAAGTATGGATTTTACACAAATAGGCTTTGGAATAATATCTCATGGGTAAGCTTATTTTGAGAGAAGATTAATTGGAGAATTACATAATGTTGTTAGTAAGCAATTAAAATTCAACTGAGCCTTAAAATTTAGGCCTGAGGGAACCCTGGTTGAATTTACACATATTTCACAAATAAAAGTACAAACTGCTTCCAAAGTGCTATTACATGCCATGCATATTTAGGAGATTTCTCTTAAATGATCCATTTAACCTTGCTTAAAGGATCTCAGAAAAACTGTTTTAGATGACTGATTTTGGAGCTATCAAAAAATGCTTTGTCTTCCACAACCAGACTAAGATTTTATTATACCCAGCGCATTCCTCAAATGGCAAATTTTGCTTTCTTCACACGTACTAATGGCTCAGTGTTTAGGGAACTGACATTGGCAGTGGAGAATTTCAGGTTACCATGATGGTAGGTGAAAAATTAAAAAACTCCCCCGTCTTCCATGCCTTTTGAGATTGTGGAGGAGGTAGAAGCAAAATTATAGCGTGCAACAGAAAGGAGGTGAGGACTTGTGCCACCTGTGGGTCAGTTCAAGCTGGCCAGGGAAGGGACAAGAGAGCAGATGTAAGCTGAGGCTGTGCCCTGGGAAAGGGTGAAAACAGCATTTTTAAATGAGCTTGAGAGGCCTGGCAGAGTTGTTGCTCAGGAAATGGTTCTGGAGAGTGACACTTGCTCTGATTTGTTCCAGGAAAGTCACAAGTTTATAGTTCCAGAAACACCTGAATCATCTTCCAGGTAGCTTTAGTGTTTAGTCCGGTAGTGCTTTTTCCTGTGACGGCTTCTGGGAAGGTGCATCGTGTTTAGCCACCTCCTCTCTGGCTTCTCCACAGTCCGGAGAGCACAGCAGGGCTGATGCCAGAGGAGGAAGGGCTGCAGAGGGAATCGCGGTAACGTGAGTCGTTTCTCACCATTCACGAGGTGCAGTAAAGGATCTGAGTCCGAAAGAGCCAGAGCCGGCCGTTGGTCCCTGGTCCCCTAGAGGGCGAGTGCTCCCTGGTGTAACTCAACCGCCTCAAAGCAGGGGTTTGTCCTGTGTTACAGTATTGGTTCTGCGCTTGTCTCAGTTAAAACTGATGTTATCACCCTTTCTTATGGCAAAGCCTCCGCTTAATCCTGGCTTTCTTGCCGGTCACACTGCTAGTTTTAGCTTCCTTCCTTGTCCTGCTCAGATCGTCGTATTGATTGTGCTGCTGGCCAAAAGGAGCTTTCTGTTGACACAGTTGGCAGTGAGACAAGCCGGGCACTTAGAGCTCATTAGGTAGGTGGGATTATAGTCGACAGCTAAAATCTGACACAGCAGCAGAATGATAAACTCCTCCAGTGATATTCACTCTCTCCTCTGAGAACTGAGTGCAGTTATTGCATGTGCAAGTTATGATTTGCTTTTCAAACAGTCTGGGTTGCGATGTGGATTTTCGCTGAAATCATGCAAAATTCATAATGTGTAGTTTAGGATGGGATTTTATTGTTTACCTTTCTACAAAACTGGCCATGCCATGACAGAGCTTTGACATGAGATTATCTTAACTTGAAATTGAAAAGAAAGTCTGGTGGAGCCAAAAGGAACTATACTTTAAAATGCCATCAAAATGCTGACTGCTCTGAAAAATCAAACTGAAGATGTTTCAAGAGAGGAACAAAAGTGGATATTCCCTTTTCTAAACCAGGAAGAAGAGTGTCCTCTTTTTTACAGCATAGTGAAGGTAAGGCTGTGTTTAAGTGATACAAGACAACATTGTGTTCCAGATTTCTCTGCTAGTAGTTTGGTACAACTGAACAGTGCATTCCCATGCAGAGATACTTGTCTGAGTTACAGAAACAGTGTGATTCTCATATCATGGCAGAAACATCTCCAAGACAAGATGCAATGTGTCACTGATGCATTTATAATGCGTCTAGTTTTGTGACAAGCCTGTCCAGCACTTCTCTGCTTGGTGCAGACATACTTAGGGTTAATGAATATTTGTGAAAAAATGAGCTATGACTATCAGGAGTAGCATGTAAAGGCCCACAAAGAGATGAAGATGGCTTTAAATGGCACATGGTAACTGAAATCAAAACGCTGATTGTCTTGAGGATTTCTAGGAATACCAGTTTACTGTGCCTGTACGATCCACTCTTGGCACTAAACCACACTGTGGAAAATACAGTATGTGTTCAAAGACAGTATTCATTAATGTACAATTAGCTAACAATCTCCAGCCTCATATTTTCTGTGTGCTTGGTTTTGTATACCAGTTTAAAAGCTCTTAACTTAGTTTTGTGAAATATAATGCAAAGATAGGTATCTGATGAGTATTTCTCTAGAGGAGCCAAGACCTATGAGAAATGCCCTACTCAACAGTCTGGGAAAGAGGTAATTCAGAAGGAAAATGACTGAATTATGAAGAAACAACCTGAAGGGTCAAAGTCAGTACTATGGAGGCTCTGTAAAGCTTCCTGGCCGTTACAGATCCGAAGGTAATAATGAACTAGACAAGAGCAGAGGTGTCTCAACTTCAGATGTAAGAAAACAAAGTTTGGACACTCACAGATCAGTGAACGCTGCCCAGTGCAAAAAATCATTCCTTAATTAAAACCATTGCTGTCTGCCAAGTGAGAAGATACCATGTGGTTGAACTGGCAGCTAATTTTAACAAATAGATTGTAGGATTCTCTATATACAATATTTTCTTAAAGAACTGGAACATTGTGGTTGAAAGGAATGAATATTTCTGTCCTTTGCACCCTTCAACAGAGGGAAACACTAATTGTCCTATGAGGCAACAGCCAGCTAAGTTTTCCCATGTCCATTCAAGCTCCTGCACATCTGCACAGAATTAAAAGTTATAATTCACAGTTAAATATATATATGTATGTAAACTGTGCATTTATTAATTGTAGTTGTGTTTAAAGGCCATGATTAAAGATCAAAATCTTCTTGCCAGAAGGACTTCACATGAAAATGAAAGGACAGTCTTTGTCCCCCAGACTGGCCAAGTGAAATCCAATTAAAATATTTCCCCATCATGAACTGTAAGTGTGATTAAGCAATGCCTTGAAATAAACATAACGAAAACATTATCCATCATTTTCAATTGTGGTTTTTCAATTAAATCAGGGCATAACCTATTTGACAATTAGCATGTAGTGAAGTCTGTCCCTAGTGGTAAATAAATACCAATTTGACTTTGGTATGATGAAAGCTTTTATTTTTTAACTATTGAGGCATGCACATGTTTGGAATCAGGCTGATACCAAGTATGTCCAACAGAAATATATATCCAGCTCACTGAATGGAAGTCTGCTGTGGGGTCTTTGCTGTGGGCAAAGTTCAATGCAAAGGTAAGGGGAAAGGTGCCAATCTTTTCAGGGGTTTTGAGCTGCACAGGACATACTCCATGCGTTAGCAATTGCAATTGAGAGGCAGAGTGCTGAATGACACTGGGTGGCAGCACAGATCAGCAATACTGGCTTCTGCCCAGGAATAGTAAACCCACACCCCCACCGCTGTGTCCTCCTTGCAGAAATTTGTGATTTTTATTTGGGCTGTTTTGTTCCTGCCTTATTGTTACCATGTGAGCATTTTCCTTAAAGGTCATTCATCTTGAATTGGACAGAAGTCAAGCTGTTCTCCCATGGTCAGTCTAGTTCTAAACAAAATCATTAGGGAATGAAGAAACAAGCTCCTAGTGACTGCTTGTTCTGGAGTGGTAAAGGTAGACATCCCAGGACAAACGCTGACATTATTGAAATCAAATGCGTGGTTTGTCCCTGACTTTAATGGGACCCAGATTTCAATACTAGGCTAGGATTTCCAGAAGATCAAAGGAAAAGACAGTAAGATTCAGGCATTTAGATCACGTAGTCACTTTGGTTTGAAAAACAGTGTTGCAGAAAAGGGATCTAACTTGTTTGAAAATCCCAATCCCAAATCCACGTTCGGTCACTTGCCTAACTGACCAGGTTCATGGGGGTTTTGCATGTTTGCACTCCCTGTTGATTTAAGGCAAATATGTTGAGGAAGTGCATAATGTTACCTTTAGGCAGCATTATTACCGGAATTTCTATTCTTTAAAGGTTTTCAGTTTGCAAATTTAATATATTTTTTTAATCTGCTTGTATTCCTGTTGTGTAATGATATCCACAAGGTAAAATTATAATTTCCAGCAGAAGTAAACTTAATATTTATTTCTCTACAACTAGTATACAGAAATTCAGGTTAATTTCTGTATTCGTATCAGCTGCCTTGTGCATCTGGGTTTCCATCCCACAAAGGTTTATGCAGCTTCTTAACCTTAAGCATGCCAGGTTTTCCATTACAGTCACAAGGAAATACTTTCATGTTTAAGGTGCATGTTAGCAGGATGAAGGACCTTAGGTAATACACTGTCAGATAGTGCACGTTCTCTAAATTCTGTGACTCAGTGGGGTGTAATAAAGGAATGATGACCTTGTATTTTCATGTCACAATGTCAGCATTGCTTTAATTTAATCCATTGAATTTATTTTCTCAGGAACAAAAATCTCATTTAATAGTAATCTTGAAAAAGAAAAAAATGGGTTTTTCTTTCGTTCGCTTAGTCATTTGTTCTTCTTTTATGTGCATTCAGCTCTTGTCCATCCTGAAAGACTCTATGGTAACTGGTGATACAATGAAATTATGACATCTCAAGAGAAAAGAGTCTGACAACTGAACAAATAGGAGAAGAAAGGATTTTTAGCCACTCTTTTTATTCATTTTGACTGACATCTGCTGAGCAGCAGTATCTACTAGACATTATATGAGAATATATGTTTTACTTTCTTGATATAGCTAACACTGAAAATAGGTGCTTTTTTTACATGTTTTATTTCTTGTCTTTTGAATTAAAAGCCAAAACACTTCACCCGTCCTTTAAATGCTGCAGTGAGGATAAAGGTCAAGTGCTTTATCTTCATATAAAGATGATTACAATAATCTCCTTACACATTCCCTTCAAAAAGCTGACTTTTCAGTGCCCTCCGTATCTTTCTTGCAGTCCTTCTTTGCTTCTGGACATCCTTGTTTCATTCCCATTTACTGGGAATGCATATAAGCACGCTGCTTTGGTCCAAATGACTGCACATTGTACCCGCTATCAATAGATACAGTGAAGACAATAAACGAAGATGAAGTTGGCTATAAGCAGGAAGAATTCTGGAATGAGTCAAGGCAATCTGTGTCAATGTCAAAAGGAGGAAGGACGTTTGCGCAGCATACATTATGTAGCTCTAAACACTTTCTTGAATATACATTCTGAGCACACAGTCCTTATGACAGAGGTTGTAAGGGGATTTTTAACTTTTATTCCTCAGCGCTCCATCCTGCAATGTAGTGTTGAAAGGCTGCAACTCCTTCTGAAATCATGAAAGTGATGGCAAAATATTAGGTGATTTAAATTATTGTAAATCCATTGAAGTCTTTATCCTTATTTCAGTAGCAATTTACATCAGCAAAAATCCTAGTCCTTAGAAGAAGGATTAATTCCATTCCAAATTGTCCAGGCCTTCACAGGATCAGATCAGCAGACATCAACAGCACCGTGAAACCTATTCCCAAGGGACAGCTGGGATTTCATACATCTTGGGCATGTGTAGGAATTCTGATGCTAAGAAATCAAGCTGCCTAATTCAAAGAGGGAGAAAAAGCCAAGCAGTAACTACTTTGTTAGTAACAAGGTGGCACCTGATATTTTAAGGTCTAATCCTGTCATATTCTGATGTTCTCAGATTAGATGGTAAATGAATTTTTTAAATATCCAAGATGACTAGGGATAATTACAACCAAATTTTCAGGGTATTTTTTTTAGAGTGGTTAATCATTAAATTTTACCCAAAATAGGTCCAGATGTATTATCTCACTTCCAACTAAAAGTACCCAAAGTTATTCCAACAGCTCATTGGAGCGCTGAGAATTTTCAGAGAGATGTGAGGTATAATGGATAATCTGACAAATGTAACTATTATGGTTTGAGCATACCACCAAAATAGCTCCCTGCCTTCTGGAAAGTAACGGTACGTTTTAGAACAGCCCAGACTCAATTCATATTGATCCACATAAAGAATAATGATCAACCACACAGTTTCAGTAGAATTAATCCAATCTCTTTCCC
>NW_010428974.1:3822-14343 GCF_000710305.1 Buceros rhinoceros silvestris | reverse complement strand
CTTTCCCTCCTTCCCTTGCTGAACCCTCGAGAGAGAATTATAGATTTCTTATACTGTTATGCTCATTCACTTACTATGTGGCAATGACCTACTTTCTGTTTAACACAGTGAACGCAGGGCTCTGAATGTACAAACATACAGCATTAGGCTTATGCGTATAGTATTGTGATTGCCAGAGATAAAATCTGACATCCAATAAATCTTTGATCTTGAAAGGAAATGGTCTTATTTGCATCTAAGTACCTGCAAGCAATTGCAGGTAATCCAACTGGAGAATCAAAGCCAGAGAAGCTTTTTGTGGGTAATTACACATTTAAAAATTCTAGGCAAAAAGCAGTTTGGGTTTGATTTGCTCAGAGAAGCACGGGGACTGAATTTGCACAAGTTTACAAGAACAGCTTCTTTCCAACTCCCTGTGACCTTGCCTTTGGTCATTGCGAAAGAAATGCTAATTAATGGAGCATAAAGCCATATTTATTTGTTCCTTTTAAGTCTCTTACTTGAGAAGGATGCAACCTGGAGGGGATGTTGGTATCAGTTATTACAAAAAGCAAATAACAGGTCTCCTGAAATGCTGCAATCTTGCACAGGTACTGGAAAGAATGGAAAGCCAGGTAATGAATAACAGAAAGGTTTGGCTCAAAGGCTTGTGAACTGCAATGTAAACAGCATGCCTCAGAATTACAGGCACATAAGCAATATGGTTGACACATGGTGTGCTGGGCTTTATGTCTTGATGGCTTTGGTACAAGGCAAAACTGTGATAATCCTGCATTTTTTATGGTAAGAAGAAAATTTATTTGCTTGAAGTGTGGAAAATTAAATTATCCCACTGTCAATGGTCCTGTCCTACGAAGGCAGGAAGGATCAAAAAATCAAAAAAGGGTTTGTGAGATTTGAAAATTTGGCTTGAATAGAAGAAAACTTCTGCTGCAAATGGAATTTTCACTGGATAATTTTTTCTTTTTTTATGACAGTCTGACTTTTTGTAGGAAGGAAACTTTAAAATAAAATCAGTATTTTGCTCAGAAGCCCTGGGCAATCCTTTGTGACATGGATAGGACCTTCTTTTCTTCTAATTCAGATTCCTCAGAATGAATGCAGAGTGTGGTACATAAAAAATTTGATTTAATTCATATGGCAAGGGAGATTTTCATATTTGTCTTTTTAGTCAGCATTCATCCAGTGTCCTCATAAGATTTCTGGTGAAGCTGGATGTTGCTCACTATAGATAAAGTTATCAGTCTGGCTCTTGGTGAGTAATTAAGGCTTATCTACATGAGAACATTTAGCCAAAGACAGAGTTTAGCTACTTGTCCTGGTGTGCATGTCCTAGTTTTCTACTATTGTAACCTTGTGAATCATGGCTGCTTGGCAGTGGATGTATATAAAAAATGTATAAGTCAGATGTTCCTCTCTTTTCTACTGTAATTGTTTGAGAAATTTAAGTTATTTTTATCTACACAAAAAGAAAGGAACTATGAAAATGTAAAAAATCTCTTTTTTTTATATAGTCTTGTGATAAACAAAACATGAACAAACCCTCAAATTTTTACAATTTCCAGATTCTTTTAAAAATTAATTTAATTTTCTTTAAATTGCTTGCTTTCTCATATTTAACAAAACTGAAGTTTTCTCTTGAAAATGAAAGATATTCCATAATAAATGTAATGCAATACTGCCAAAAGACATTTTTGGTGACCTTAGATTTACTTTTAATGTGCATATATGACAACACATTTTTAAAAGTTCAGAGCTATGCACCCATAGCTGCTTCTTGCTCTGTATTATTTGACAACCAAATCTTTTACAGTGCATCACAGAACATGATCACTAGTCATTACTAGTGACATACCAAGTTTCAAGTGCAAGTTTATCTGTTTTTTGAGTGATCTCTTTGGGGAAAAAGTGCTTGTGTCACTCTTTTTCACAGCTCTAGAAGTGTGTTTTTCACCCTCGCATAATTCAAAATACCTAACCAACTTTATTCGCTCTGTAAAAGTTAATTAGCAGCTATTATAACATTCCTTTTCCTTTCTGACAAGCCGTATATATATAATTATGGTTTTACATCCTTTCATTCAGTGCATTGCATCATCTGAACCTGCATAGTAAATACAAATTATTGTCTCTGTGTTTTCTAGTGATATTAATGTTCAAAGTCACAGCAAAATGTCCTTCATATAAAGAAGTTTAATCCTAGAGTAATTAGGTTCTTTTATCTTCACTCACAAGACAGAAGAGGGGAAAAAAAATCTAAACCTCTAAAAACATGCAGTCGTTGAGTAAGTCTTTCCATCATGACTGTAAATGAATAGATAGACCACAAACTTTTTGAAACAGTCAGAAAAATCCTTTCATGTGGTCTGGATCTCAGAATGATGTTTGAAAATATGTCATGTATGAAATGAATAATGTTGGAAGTAAGACTGCTACACTCCAGCAGCTTTGTTCATAGAGCTTTCTAGGTTGATTGAAAACAATCGGCTGGAAAGACCTGTGTACACAGGAAAATGACACGAGTGGCCCTTCCTAAGAGATGTAATTTTCCTCTTATTATGCTAATTAAAGGAAATTGCCTTCAATAACACAAAATGATATATCTATATTGGTTCAATTTAATTAATGTTCCATAGCTGCATAGGCAATCCATGAAAGCAAATAAAAATATATTCAGCTAGAATTTATGGAGAGCATTCAAGCAACTCCCCAAAAGGAGGGCTGAGTTTTACAGTTTCCCCGCTACAGACAGATCCTGCTTTATGCTGTTCAAGAGATTTTCAGCATTCTTTTTCTAATTTTAAAATATAATTATTACTGACCCTCCTTATTAATCTGATTTGATGGAGACAATATTGAAAAGTGACAAATGCTGTCTTTCTCCTTTGACAAACAGAAAACCTGTATTTTTTGTCAGAATTATGTAACTTCACTTCCAAAGAACAAGAAAAAATAAAAGAAAAATCTCTTTTAGCTTTGTCCCAAGCTACTCAAGATTCAATGGGCGTCTTTTAAGTTAACATTAATAGCATTTTAATCTAAGCTGCCTTAACCCTGATTGAAATTGAGTAAAATAAGTTATGCTGCAACTACATTATGCAATATGGAAAATATAATGGCTGTGGTCAGAACCATAGATTTATGTTTCCTGACTCATTTCCAAACTCTTATTATACCTTTGTGATATCCTTGCACGTAATTTCCATTTGCTTTAGGTCACTAGAAAACAGAGCAAAACTTATGGTTATTGAAGTGTTCCCATTTGTTTTGACCATAGAATTGTTCTTTAAATCACATGTAACTTTATTGATTGCAATGATTGCAGTTATGTTTCAGCGGTAACTATGCAGAATACTACCTTTTTTTTTTTTTTTTTAATCTAAATGTGGGGGATCATAAAAAAGGGAGCAGTACTTGTTAATGCTATATGGTGACCTAGTAACTATTGCAGTGTAATTTGGGTATCTATGGGTGTGTTAAGTATAGGTTTGTTAAGTTTGGCAACCATAAAGTTTATACCATTTGAGGCAGGATTCATGTCTTTACTACACTGTTAGTGGTTTCCTAGCACTATGTGCAGGAGCCTCAAAACACTCCTACCATCAGCTAATGAACTACAGCAATAAAGTAGTGACGCTATTGTTGTTATCATCATTAACAATCCCAGAGCAACTGCTGAGAAAACTTGAAGTTAAGCTTTAACTTCTGAACTGAAGCCTGTGTGGGAAGTCAAAGGACTCTCAGCAATTCCAGCTTGGGAGCTGAGCCCATCACCTACAGCAGCAGAAGGACCTTCTGCACTCTTTGACACTTGGAAAAGATTCAATTTCCAAACCTCTTAAATCTTAACTTATTCTGCTGAGATTGCCAGCAAGTCAGCCAGTGAGTGCCAGTTACAAAGTGGTTTCCTGTTCAAGGAATGAGGTGTGAGGTGTCAATGAATTTCATAACTAGCCTGTGGGAGGTGACACTTTGATTAGGTTATAACCAGTAATCAGAGTTGAAAGATTCCACCCAATTGCTAGTTTCCTAAATCATTAAAACACCCACCTCTGGACTAAACTTAGCAGCAGCAGCTGGTATTTTAAGTTAAATGAGTATTTCGAAACTTAATTTAAAGCAAAGTGGCAGCAGGATGAATGAATTAATTTATTTTTGTAGTGTTGGCAGAAAGATTGAAACTGGACAAAGTAAAATATTTCATCTTTGCTGGCAAGAGATTCATAAAGGAAGACAGTGTTTTTAAGTAGTCTGGCTTTTAAATAATGCATGTAAACTGTACATTGGGTTCCAGTCAGTTCACCTGGTTTTTCATGCAACAAAGATTTTTTTCCCCCAAATCTCCTATTTCTTACAAGCAGCTGGAATTCACATTTTGTCTTCTGACTGTACTCTCATCAAAGCTTTATCTGTCTACATTTCTATATCAGCATTTACGAGGTTTTTGTGACCAGTCGCTACCTAAACACCTCACAAAATTTAATTTTACACTTAGAGCACTACTCTTAGGACTTTTGTTTCAGAATTTTGCAAATATGTTGTCACAATACAGAACAAAAATTTTCCAAGGCCACCCATATAGTGAAACCATTAATTTCAGAGAGATTATATCATCTGCCACCCCCTGCCTATGTCATTCCTACTTTATATCATTTATTTATTGTGATTCTTCTTGTTTTCTTTCTCCTGTGGACATTAAAAACCTTTTAGAAATTAGTGATGGTCCAACAGCTTCTCTTTCCTGCTCTATTTACTTATAAGGAGAAGAGAGAAGAAAAGGGCAGATGAGCCAAATACCAGAACCAAGAAGACTGCTGGCAGGTTTGCTAAGCTCAGAGAAGAAGATCAAGGCAGGTTTCAGATGCACGGTTAAAAAGGAAAGGACTGAAAGGCAGACAATGGAGAATCAACTTCATGCCCAGATGTTCAGCAGATCTTCCGAGGTCAGCCTAGATGGCAGTGTGCATTTGGTATGCAGAAGTAACTTTGGATCCCAAGAGTGCATCCAAACTTCTGTTATGAATATATGCCCTGTCCAGTCAACTCTACATACCAGTAACAGATGCTGTTCTCTTTTCAGAACAAATCACTGTGCTATGCTCCAGTTTCTCTAGCGTGATTAGCACCATCTCTGCCCCGTCTGTTGGGGCCTGGGACAAGTATTTTGTACCACGTGTATTCATGCTTTCGCCCTTTTCAGCACACTGGGCATCCAGTTAATGTCATATGTTGATACATAGCGATTAGGGGAAACAGGGCCTGATGTTGGGCTGAGGCCGTGCTCATCTGTCCACACAGATATCCGGGGAGGAAGAGAGGAGGGGAAATGTAAACTGTCACCGCTGAACACCGAACTACTGCTGT
This sequence comes from Buceros rhinoceros silvestris, assembly GCF_000710305.1. Taxonomy (NCBI): domain Eukaryota; kingdom Metazoa; phylum Chordata; class Aves; order Bucerotiformes; family Bucerotidae; genus Buceros; species Buceros rhinoceros. The sequence continues at coordinate 8,979 of NW_010428974.1, read as the reverse complement.
GTAGTTCTTTGGGAGAGAAAGCTAGGCCCTGCGGACAGGTGAGACAGGCAGTTCTGCAAAAGGGAGAGTGCTTACATGCGTGTGTGTTTGGAGCAAATCCTGGTCTTTGCACACAGTCACATGTGTAAGGCACAAGCAGACCTGGAGATCTCGATAAGACCAAGAGTGTGCAGCATTCCCAGCTACAAATTGAAAAGAATGTCAGAAAAGAAATTGCAGTCATGGGATACAGCATAGTAATACCATTTATCCATAATCTGTGGAGTTGTTTCTACTCCTCATAATGTAGATTTTGCCAAATCTACATTATCCTTCTGATAAGAGGGGGGAAAAAGTATACAGAAATTAAAAGAGAGGCAGCAAGGATTTGCAAGAGGTCGTGTTCTGCTGAGGGAAGTAAATGATCTTATAGTGACTTTTAGGTCATATTGTGCAAGATTACTGACATTTCTCTCAGAAGAGATTCACCTAGTGTCTTACAAAATCTGTTCTTAAGATTCCTTGTGTTACCTCTCTCGAACTTCATTTGGTGTGAAAACTAGTTCTGGTAATACCATGAAGACAAAGAGATATCAAGAGAGAAAAACCTGTGCTCTTTAGTGAGACGATAGAAATTCATTATTCACAGCTGCATACACACGATTTTGAGTTCTAACAGCCAGCAATTAGTTTAAACAGTAATACCACCAAGGGAAGCATAACTTAGTTAAAATTTACATTTAAATGAGATCATTTGGAGAAATCAAATGCAGAACAATCTGTTATTTTTATATAACATTTCATAGTAGATTTTCTTAGTAAGGTATTCCTCACAATATAGTTTTATTACTTGCTGGTCTGAAATTACTATGATATATTTGTACGTGTAGGGGAAAAAAAAAGTCTCACTTGCCATTTGTTCATTAACAACCTGATGCAGAAAATTATCTCAGTTCAGGAAAGCACATTAACCAGATTTAACTTAACACTCATGCTTGGCCCTGCTGAAAGCTAAGCACGTACTTAAATGTTTTTCTGAACATGCATTGAAATTCTAAATGCATTTAATTGCTTACTTCAATCATGTTCTCAACCTACAGTCATAGAAACTGTTTCTGTTAGGAAGCTCTTTGAATTTGTTGGCTATTTTTAATTCTTATAACCAGTTGAAACCCAAAGATACATTATCCTGTAGCAAGACTTTGTGGAGACTTTTATGCCAGATAGGAATCTCTTGAGATTTAATAGCGAACTTTGAAATTAGAACAACATGAAAATTAGATTTTCCTTCTTCTGGGAAGCTTCTGCATTTCAGCCTTTTTTTTTTTTACACATATGATTTTTTTGGCCGCTATTATAGTTAAAAATTTCCACAGAATAAAAAGTTTCTAAATAGAGGTTCTTGACATTCCCAAGTTAAAATAAGTCCATTCAGTTTAGTTTTCATGTTAAGCATTAAACTGCATCTGCCAGTGAAGGAAGAATGTTTTATAGTGTTTCCTCCATAGCTGGACTTCCTGTCTGGATTTTGTAACTTAAGAATATGTAATTTTTAAGGACCGTGGAAAGTAACTGTCTCTTCTTCATGATTAAAAAAAAAAAAATAAAAAAAAAATTACAGCTATTAGTTTAAACAGGATCCAGACAAGGAGCACGGGGAAAGCTTTAGGAGCAGAGCACTCTGAAAAAATACTGTCCAAAAACTGGCAGAATAGGACACTTAACTGTAAAGTACCTGGGTGAATAAGCAGGTTTCTGTACTTGGGAGCTTTTTTAATAAATAGCCTGCGTGATTCTTTGCCTGAGCTGGCAGTTATCAAGGTGCAGAGGCATTGATAGGAATGAGGCTTGTGCATTTTATGCCGAAAATATCACCAGCCATGACTCTACTGAAGGGGCAGAGTAGTATCTATGTTCACAAGCCACTTTTCTGCTAAATAAACTGAGTAACTCTATGAAACAGTAGACCAGGAGCCTGTAATGGAGGACTTCATTGAGCAAGTCTTTCATAGAGGACACAGAGTAAGATGGGTCTGTGACAGAAAGCATTTATATGAACACAGGATGGAACAGCTAATCATGGAAAACAGTTGCATAGGCAGAATAAGAAGATCCAGAACACAAAGGTATCTGAACTGGATTTATATAAACAGTCATGAGCTCTGTAATCTATTAATTATGGAAGAATGTCCTCTTTCATTTCTTATTTTTATCACTATTATTTCTTATTTTTCTTCCTTTTTGTTCCATTGACTTACTGCAGTGGTTTTAATACATCAGGGGCATGGCATTTTCTGGCTAAGAGTTAAACTGGGCTCTTTGAGCCTTCCTCTCACCACTAGACAATGCTAATAAAACCTCTCTTGAAAAGCATGAGGTAAACCTATTTTGAGATGGGTGGTTGGATGGGGATCAATAAGGCCTGTGCCAGCAAAAAAGTTAAAACATAACAGTGAATGGTCAAGGCCAAAAATGATGTAAATTAATGAAAACTTGGCCATCCTCAAACCCAAAACCCAGACTCATCACTCATTCCTGATCACTGCCGCAAGCTCCAGTGTAATAAAACAGAGTTTTAAACAGTCTCGTTTTGACATGTTTATGCACTTGTGATGCACTCTTGTCTCTGTTTGAAAACGACCCTCTGGCAGTGTCAGCAGACAGAGAGACCAGGAGTGGGGTAGGCATGGAGGCTCTTGTCTCTGATGGTCATCTGTCTGCCCTGGTTAAGAGGGAGCAGGGCATTAGAGGGAGCCAGCTCGGATACCACTTGTGTGTACCCAGCCATGCCACTTACAGAAAGCACTAAAATTCGTGATTAAAAATGTCCCTCTGAGGAATTTTAACAGCTGAGAACAAAGCTTAAAGCAATATATTCTGTGGAGTTGAGAAATGTCTTTTAATTACCAAGTCAGTCTATGTCGCAACCTCTTAAATGTGCATTTCAGTATTTGTTTTCTTTCTCTTGGACAAGTCCTTGTGTAGAACCACAGCTTTTCTTTCTTCGTTGTAGCTAGAGTGACATCTTGTCAGGTTTTATTAAAACAGTTGCCCACAGTTTTAGCTCAGACTTAGTGGAAACGTGAATTTGAATAACTTCTCAGGCTTTAGCATTTTCTTTATGCAGCACAGATGTGTACAACCAGGCAGTCAGGCTGGGTGAAGTTGTGTATGATAAATATTTGGCTACTTGTCTTGATCAGCTGATACCAACTGTAGCAAACTCATAAATGTGAAAATGCTGCAGGATGGATGATTCATTCTGGCTTTTCAGCCTGACAGCCTCCTGGCTTTAATGGGCTTTGGATCAGACCGTGAGCTTCCAGCAGACTTTTAGATAGCCCTTCTGCTGAGCATCTGTAGAAGGGAATGAGTGAGTTAAATTTGAATCAACTCCTTGTTATGAGGGAATTTTATTACAGATTGTTCATGTGAAAGGAGTCATCTGAAATGGCTAGAGAAGTACTGGCTTTTTAGAGTTGGGTTTTTGCCATTATGTCATATATGCAAAAAATAGGCTTTCCGCTATGCTGTTGCAGCTGGCAAGCCCCTTGTCCGTGGATCCAAACATAACCTGAATCCCAAATCCACAAGCAAGAATACATCTGACTATCTTCAACTTCTCCTATATTGAAGCATATTGACACAGCCTGGCTTTGAGCGAAAACTGATCTTTTCAGGCTGTTCATACGTTTCCTTGTACACATACCAGCCTTCCTTGCATAAGCAGATGTATTGGGCCTTATAAGAAGAGTGGATGAGGTAAATATAGATTGGACCTGTAATTTCAAGAATTCATACCCATCAAAGTTAACATGATACAAAGGAGAGGTATATTTGAAGCATCACACTTGGATTTCAATAATATGACCATTGTTGCCTCTAAGGGATAAATTAGTCTTCCCATCTACAGAACTGGACTCAAATTTTTCAGCATTTTTAAAAAATTAAATCTGAAACTGCAGAAAGAATCACTTTTAGGGTATTTCCCATTTTGAAGAACTTCCAAAAATAAAAGTATCCTTTTATATTTTTAAAACAAAATGAAACAGTCTCCAGTTGTTTAAATCGAGAATGAAATTTGTGCAGCTGCTTGATTCTTAAAAGTTGCCAAAATTTTACTTTCTGTTCTGTAATGGAAAGCAACATTTTCAATTCCCTGTTTGGGACTAACTGGCTGAAAGGTTTCTGAGAACAAAGGTAAAATGTAGGGGATTGTTAATTTGACTCACCTTCATCTAGTGCTTTGCCTTATCTGTGCAGAGATGACTTTAGGGAAGCTGCAGAAAGAGCTTAGCCCGGAGTTGTCTGAACACTGCATTATACCAAGAATGGAAACGAAGTGAAATCCCTTAACAAATAAAATATCCCGAGCCCTGTTCAACCACTATTCAGTTTTAGACATCACCAAATCAGCAAAAGAACAAGTACTGGCTAAATCTTGCTCATGGGAGGATAAGGGACATCACACCACCGAAGATAAACTTTCCGGATAGTATAGCCCACTCAGGCACAGCCCTGCTAAACATCACGTACAGCAGGGGATAAATCCTGTGAGTTTTGGGTACAAAAATTGGGAGTGCATGGAGACCCTTTCCCCTTGGCCAGGACTGACCAAGGTCGCTCTTCTGGGATTCAGAATCCTTACTGGGAGCGGAGGGGTGAATGAGTACTTAGCATGTTGTAAATTCGTAAATGTATGTGTAATCTTTAGTGCATTTTGGGTCATTATAGTGTATTCTTGCTTTTTAAGTACTAATAGCGCATTCTTCCATTGTATCCGTGAAAACCTGCAATAGTGGCATAGTAAACCTGTAAGTTCAAATAAAATAGTCTGCTTGAACCTTGCAGTCTGGTAAACCTGTAAGTAAAGTTCAAATGAGTAGTTTGCTTGAACTTTGCAGTCACTTTTCATCACAGTTCCAGCTGGAAATCTTCAGAATTCTTGTAGTATTGACTTTTTAATTTTTTTGCTTTCAGCAATCTCTTTTCTTAGATCTTCCATAATCATGGAGCAAAACTCAGTACGCATTACAACAGACTTTGGAAAATGAGCTATACACGTCCAGGAAATGCCATTGCAATGCAGAAAGGTACCAGTTCTCCACTGTTCTTCACTAGCAGTTTTAAGAAATTTGCCCTATCTCCACTGTCATTGAGCATGAAAAGATCATGTGT
>NW_010428974.1:2709-3701 GCF_000710305.1 Buceros rhinoceros silvestris | reverse complement strand
TCCCTAATCGAAACTATTGTACTGCATTACTGCCTGGACAGACCTTGGATAGACACTGCTAACAAATAAACACAACTCTGCTGACTAGTGCAGGTGAAGAGAGCAAGAGAGAAAAGGTTTTTCCTTCTCCAGGAAATGATGGCCTGATGCCAGCAGATTTCAAGAATATTCATGCCTGGGTCAAGGTGGGGATGCCCAAATGACTCAGCAGTGAGCAGGGACAGGCAGAATCCGTTGATTGTCCTTTGTTTTAGACAAGATGGTGAATAAATGCAAATATGGTCTTCGCTTGTCTTCTTCAAGAGAGCTTTGTTCCTCCTGAACTCTCCCAGGGTTGTGTGGAAACACTGTAATCAATGCCAGGCTGTGTACTCACAGTGGTTCCTGAGCTCATTTCTGCTTCAGCAAGTAAAGAACTTGGTGCAACACGGCGGATGGTCCGACATGAAGTGTGTGGCTGCAAGGTAATTGAAACTGAGATTAACTCATGTGAGATTATGTTTCTCACTCCCAGTTTTGCTTCTATCTATTTGAAGTGTAAAATAAACTGGACATGTTCATAAAAAGTTTCAGCAAATGCTTGTTATATCTTGGCTTGCTTTCTTTGCGTGTGTTGATCAAATATATAGACAGATGGAAGCTACTGGTGATTTAAGACATTAATGCGGCCAAGGATTGTGCTGTCACTATAAACCACATTATAATCCACATTCTGTATGGAATCTGAGATTCTAGACTAAATTATAGTTTTACTGTTCAGATATAGTGCATTCACTGTCATTTATAATGTAAAAGGACAACCGTGGAGTAAGAAAATAAATAAATAAATGGTGTTACTTGTAGGAAAGTAGAATATTTATCTATTTCAGCTTGAAAAGGTGTCTCAGGCTGTGGTTTAAGAGGGAAATGGTTGCAATAAATCAAATGAAGCAGATGCCTAGATTAAAGATGAGAAAGCTAACATAGCCAAGATAAATGCATTTGAGAAAAAT
>NW_010428974.1:0-2545 GCF_000710305.1 Buceros rhinoceros silvestris | reverse complement strand
CAGCAGCTGGTGAAAGACCCATCCTTAATTTCCCTGCTAACAGAACAGGTTTATAGGCACTGTGTTGCTTGCTCTATAATACCATGAACCTTTTATTTTAACTAGAATTCTTTCATATTAATGTCTATTCTATTAAAACAATATGGCAAATCAATTTCAGTGTCTGGAACATGCTGAGGTTTAGCATGCACTGGGAAATATTTGTAGCCACAGTTCTAACTTGACTGTTCCATTGACCTATGGCCATGGGACTCGTAGTGCTTCCAGGCAAGTCATAGAATCACAGAATAGAGTCATAGAACCATTTTGGTCAAAGAGGTCTTTAAGATCATCAAGTCCAACCATCAACCCTGCACTGCCAGGTCACCACTAAACCATGTCCACAGCTACGTGTCCTTTAAATACCTCCAGAGATGGGAACTCCACCATTTCCCCAGGCAGCCTGGTCCGATGCTTTACAGCCCTTTTGATGAGTAAATTTTTTCTAATATCCGATCTAAACCTCCCTGGCACAATTTGAGGCCTTTTCCTCTCATGCTGGCATCAAATGTATTATATGTACGTGTGTACATTTCTATATCTAGATCTGTGTGTGTAAGTGGTTTCATGTATATAACTATAATAACAATATTAATTTTTTAAATCCTATTCATTTTCTTTACTGGGGCCTTTGACCCAAAGAACATATTCTATTACTAATATTTTTCATCCTTGGTCTCACTGAAGAGGGTTGTGGTTTTTTTTTTTTTAAAAAAACCCAACCTAACACAAAAGATTATAATTTTATTTTTATGTAAGCTTCAGCCATTTTATCTGATTTAAGTGTTTTAAATTATTTCATTTTTCATCTTCAGGTATACAATGAATAGAGCAGTGGAGAAACTCATAACAGAAATTGAAGACACTGGGGTGAAAAAGACAAATAAGGGAATGCGATAAAAATAATATGCAAAATAATAAAGAGTATAGAAGAAGGAAATCAGGAGCATCTGTTCTCCCTGTCTCATAACACAAGAATATGGGGACTTCTATAAAATTAAAAGGTGGAAAATTCAACATAGATAAAAAGAAATATATTGTTGTACAAAGCAGGTAAATATTAAAACTTCTTGCAAAGAATGTTGTTAAGGCTGAAGAGTTAGTAAGATTAAAAGGTAGCTGGATGTTTATATAGTTCCCAGGAATATCTCCATTTACAATAGTGAAAGATAATTTAAATTCTGGAAGATTTAATAAGCTTCATGCCACAGGTTTATAACAGTCTTTATCTTTTATGACTCTGGATTCTGGCAGATTTTATGATGTTTCTTGTATGTTGTGTGATCACCTACTTTTGGGATTCCCTGGGAAAGGGCTGCTGATGCATCTAATGTTTCTATGAGAAGAAATGTTCTTTCCTTATAATATTGATATTCAAAAATGATTCCTTGTATTCCTCAGAGAAGTTTGGTATAGAAAAATAAAGTTTTCTAGAACCCCTGGGCTAATACTGCAGGTGGGCACAAAGTCTGAGAGGAGCCGTTATCACTACAGCTGAAGCTCATTCCTCAACACCGAAGTGCTGGAGGTAGTGAACTAGAAAGGGCTGAGCCCTCACTAGTCCCTGTTCCAAACAGGTGGTCATACCTGATACAACCTGACTTATGCTCATAAGTTTTGTGGTGCAGATCATGGGGATAATGGAGACTTGTGGGCAGCAGAGTATAGATTTACATAGCCACCTTTGGAGGAGGAAGAGTGAAATGTAGAATGCAAACTGGAGTAATGCACTGAAATATTTGGAAATACATAGATGGTGAATTATGCTTTTCCAAGGATCTGACCAAATAAAAAAATCTAACCTATGTGGATTAAAAAAATATTTCAAGGAAGATGGCTTATAAATTTATAAAATTATAAACATTTAACAGTGGGAGGAAATGGAGGTTTGGATTTGCTAAGAAGTGCAAAGGGATTAGTCAATTCCTATTCATTTCAATTAACAGATGAATTATTTCCTTCTCTTACCAGCACTGACACTTAGATGAAATTTTAAATGGACAGTCTATACTATTCTAGCCCTGGCAGCATTCCCCTTGCATCTGGACACATGACTGACTGCTGTGCTCGGGCCTCACATGCTTCACTCACATGCATTAAGCACCTTGGGTGGAATTCATCTGACTAGATGTAAGCATCTGCCATGGTCATCAACAGTGTGGCTATTGACAAGTAGAGGACATAAGGCCTAGCTTCTCAGTCTGTGCCTGCTCCTATACTCATTGGACTTTTTGACACATATCTTTGGGAAGTGCTCATTGTCTGCTATTTCAATAGAAACAAGCACCATTCCCAAACCAGTCATTCATAATTTTTCCTAGAGCAATAGAACACTCCTAAGCATTTTCTTGCCTTATTGCCCAGAATTTTCTTTAAGCTTTTGAACAATCGATGAAGAGATCTTAAGGAGATAATGAATCACTTCTAAATATTCTTCTTTTCCACACTGTGTTCTGTTCTTCTTTGTCCCTCCCACTTTACTAAATTCCAAACCACCAGCTTCTCT
>NW_010428973.1:25170-41535 GCF_000710305.1 Buceros rhinoceros silvestris | reverse complement strand
TAGAAATATAAATCCCCTTGAAGCCTCAGCCCACCCTCCCTCCTTGCGTAAGCCTCTTTTGGAAGGCAGGACGTGAAGGGAAGCAGTTGCTGAGATGCCAGTCAAAGCAGCACAAAGTGCCCAAAGTGACAGCTAATAAACCAGATGAGAAAGCCAAGTGCTTCGGATGGACTGCTGTGAGCTGGGTGACCTTGTCAGATCAGACAGGCGAAACGGGCACGTGCCTGCTCAGGCTTCGGGTGGGAGATCTGCAGAGGCAGATGCAGATGCTGCCACTAAGAGCTGATGCAGGATCCGAAGGCAGCACTGCTCAGGCTGAGTCGATTGGAAATAACTCCGAGGCGCAGGGTGGTGACGGGGAGAGATGGGCTCCTGCTCAGCAGCCTGGGGCCCTGCCTCTGGGCACTGTAACGATCCCACCTTCAGGTGGGACATTGCAAGAGGGAGGTCCTGAAAGGTGGTGACTGCAATAATGCATCTGCAGTAATTTCCATGGTAGGATTGTCCTCTGTGCTTTCAGTCAAAACCACTGGTCTTTGTCTCCGTTGCTGGGAATGTTCTCTGTTATGTTCTGCTGCTGCAGAAGTGCACATGCTCCTATTGCTTGAAGTGATGACATGACAGACATGTTCTAAAATGTGCCATTATTATGTCTGACCTGGAAAACCTCAGCTTCCATCATACAAAGTGTGGAACAAATTACTGGAAGAAGCTGAGAAGCCAGGGTCTTACCCGCACGGGCACAGGTACTCTGCCTGGGAACGGCCTTGCCAGCGTGCCAGGAAGAGGAAGAGCCATATGGGTCTGGGAGAAGGTGACACACCACATTTGGTTAGTGTCTTTGTTGGGGAAATACCATGTGGGAAAACCTGGGGATGAAAACATAGAGCCCAGTCACATTGCTTTTCCAGCAGACTGTAGCATCTTTCTGCTAACAGAGACCACGGCTGCAGCTGAAACACTCTCACAGGTATTAGCCTGGGCTAAAAGCGTCCTTGCCTGTTTTTTGGTACGGTGTGACTGTCAGATACTGCTTCTGTTTAAATCTGTGTGTTGCATTCTGGGTTCTGAATTTGCACTCTTTATTTGGTGTTCTGTAGAGAGGTACATCTGATGTGCAACGCCGTCGTTAGAGAAACTCCCTTGTGTCTCCGCAGCCACTATCAGCTGGTGGGAACAATCATTTATTCCTAAACTAGATCACACCAACACTAATAACAGAAGTCTTGGAATTGAATCTCCCGTCACTGATAGAGCTTCCCTGCGCTCAGCATGGATGCAGCATCCAGCAAGATACAGTGCAAGACCCATCTCTTTTCCATTACATTCGGCTAGCCCCTGCCATCAATAGTTTGGTTTTATGTTTTGACCTCCTGCTGTCGAGATGCCCAGCAGCCACAGCGCTGGAGTGTTATTTGATGATAGCATCTGTTAGGGGAAATGGAGGCTTTACTGAGTGCTGAAGCAGCCCAGCCTGGAGTGCAAATGTGGTGGGGATGCTGCTGTGTGTATGCGTTATGAAGACGTGGAAATGTGCTGTATCATCCCTTCTCCTGTGGCCGTCATACCACGACTTCCTGGCAGCAGAGGCATCTTCGAGTCATCAGCTGTCTACAGAGTGGATGTACTTTTTAATGGTGCAGATAATCTGATAAGCAACAAAGGCAGAATTAATAGTGACTGGGGAGCAAAGTGATTGGGCATGAGAACTTCACCTGAGCATTCCAAGAATCCCAGAATGGGCTACTCTAAATTTGCAGAAAAGCCATTTTTTCCTGTCAGCAGTGCTCCCTGTTTAGATAAACTCCAGGGTCTAGAAAAGGGGATTGTGCCCACTTGGGAAGTGTCCAGTTTCTCAGCTCTGGGAGTGCTTTTTCCATTCTGAATGCAACCATATATCAAAGGGAGACAGGTCTGAACTTCTGTTGAAACCATTAGGGTGTTTTTGCAAAAAGGGAATCCAGGTCCCTTTGATGTGTGCTAGAAAAATTCCCCTTGCTTTTATAAACCCAGATCAATGGCCGGCGGTGCAAATCTCCTGTGAGCATCCCAGCCCTGAATAAAACCTCCCCTGGAGGCAGAGGAGCGCTGCCGAATGCCTTGGTCAGATTCCTCGCCAGTATCTTCCTCTTCTCGTGTTTGAGTTTCTCACATTTCTTTTTCTTCTGTCCCTCTCTTTATTCTGGTGTGGAGAGAAGAGTCCTACTTCCAGATTCTTTACTTCTAGTTTGTAAGAATTTTCTCATTTTATTTAGGAAGTGGGTATGTTGTTTATTCTCTTTGCCAACATCTGTTTGTCCTTTGGTCACCCGGTAAGTTCTTCATCTTAGCTTTGGGCAGGTGATGCCTTTACCTCCCTCCCCTTTTTCATCTAGCACTTTGGGATTTCAGTTTGCAGCATTGTTTGGATTATTCCCCAAACCCACAGAGGTGTCGCTTCTGTGTAGCTATGACAGGAGAGCAACATTACGGAAGTCACAGCACAGGTACTGACAGTATTTGACCTCTCAAGTGCCAGGTGAACGTATGGGCAGGACGGTCTTGGGGCTGTCTGTTGCAAAGTCCTCGGAAGTCTGTCTCTCAGGTGTGCATGTCCCCAGAGTCAGGGCAGCAGGGCCCTCAGTTCTTCGGGAGCCTCAGGGCTCTACTTGCACAGTAAAGCTGCAAGAGCTGCTGTCAGTATCTGAACACAATGTTGACATGGCCCTGGCCACCTCCCTTGGTACGCCAGTCCAAGGGTGGCTGGTGCTCCGGGGAGAACCTCGGGTAAGAGTCCCAAATGGGTTCGTGTCAGGTTGACTTTTACTTCAAGCCCAAGAGAGGATTTGACTACTCAGAAGTACATTGGGATCCCCTTGGAGTGACTGTGTCACTGCAGAGGTGACAGGGAGCAGGGAGAGCTGTCAGCTCCAAACAGCTCAGACTGGCACGCTCCTTTCTGATCCCAGGGCAGAGCAGCAGCTTCCCAGTTTGTCTCAGGAAGCCATGCAGACGAGAGTTCAGGTTATTCGTAGTGCTCCACTCTTCGTATTGAAGCACTTTGACGTCTCACCCCAGAGGTGACAGAAACACATCCTGGTGCTCTCATGCTGTTTCTTGTGGGACCGTGGTGGTTTTAGTAGCTGCTGTCCAGATGATGATGGTAGTGATCAGGCCCAGTTTTGCTTAACTTGTGAGCCAAAATAATGGCTGTTATTAGTCTTGAAATGTTTTTGATCAAACCCTGCTGGCTGTGGTGGCTGTAGGCATGTGTCTTTTTCCAGATGGAGTCCAGCATCACTATGACTTGCATGGATGGAAAGTGGAACAAGCAGGTGACCTGCGAGCCCGTGGACTGTGGTGTCCCGGACCAGTACCATGTCTACCCAGCCACCTTCAACTGCAGCGAGGGGACCACCTTTGGCAAGAAATGTTCCTTCACTTGCCGACCTCCTGCTCTTCTGAAAGGTATCAGAGAGTGTCTGACCTGGGGAGAGCTGCACCGCTAACACAGACCACTCCTAGTAATATATGTTACTGCTGCTGTTTTAGTATATCATATTCATGATATTTTAAGTATGAAGAATTATGAGACTCTATGGGAAGGTTTATTTATATTAGAAGTTAAGTTCTTTTGCATTTCTCTATTACCTTCCTTTGACCTTTCCTTGATCACGGCTGGCCGGGCAGTAATGACAGTGGATATTGCTTCCATACAACCAAAACATGGACAAGTCGTGGGGATAAATCAAATTGAACTCTCTCATCTTCTTTCCCATGCTGTCTCTGTTTTCTCTGTCTGTCTCCCTTCTCTGCCTCTTCCATGTGTTCGGAAAGGCGGGGGAAAACTGAAAAGTCCCATGTCGCAGTGGCACTGTCACCCATCAGTATTTTTGCTAATCCACCCATCACCTCTCTTCTTTTCCATACTCACCTTGCTCTGTCTCTGACCTTTCTCTCCTCTTCTTGTTCAGGCCTCTCTGCAATTATTTTTTTCTTTAAAAATAACACACTCTGCTGCCTTCTTTCCTTTTCTCCCGCGTCTTCTTCCCTGCTGCTTTTCTGCTGGCATCCCCCTCATCTTCTCAGCACCATCCACTCTTTGGCTCACCGGCACATTACCCTTCTTGGTCGAGTCCTCAGGAAACAAGGAAAGATAATGTTGTTAATCTGAAGGAATATTAGAGCTAAATAAACCTGTCACTTGCAGTGGGTGATCTTAACTCAGGTACAAATGCTGTATTAAGCTTTTTTTGTACCTGTGGTATCGCCTTTTCTGCTAGGATTCCTTGCAAAGCCCAGAAGAGGCATGGGAAGTAGTCTTCATTTCAGTGAAAGGATATGTTGATTTCTTCATATATAACCAAATCACTTAATTCTTTTAACTCCGACTCAGGATGGTAGCCACAAGCAGCCAACTCACAGTGGAAGTTAAGTTTGCTCAAAGGGGAGATTTTTATCAAATCAGTCCTTGTTTCTGTTCTTACACTCAGAGGGTCATCTTCAACAAGAGGTGTTTTTTCATTGAACATTCCTGGAATCTGTTTTGAGGGGCTAGTGAAAATGATGATACTCACCATGACCAACAAGAGCTCCAGCCAGTGACTCTGGCGGGTGTAGCTGGAGGGGTGATCACCAGCCCACAGGTCGGGCGGTGCAGCTGTGGTGTGTGTAGCATCACTTCACTTTTGTCCAGAAGCTCTGTGAGCTGAGGTAAAGGCACCATTTGGTGTACAGCCATCGGTGATGACTAATAGATGTTGCCACTAAGCTTCTGGAGAATGGCGTTCGGGTGACTCATGCCTAATTCAATCACTGACGTCATGACAGCCACTGTTGGTAATGTCACAGCTTATCACTTTGCAGTGGCAAGTATGATATCACCAGGGCTGGTCTGCAGAGCTGCTGCGTGAGTCAGAGCAGAGGAGCATGCTGGTGCTCCAGAAAAGAGCTTCCTTCTGCACAAAATACCTCTGCAATCATCTGCAGTCGGGGAGGGGAGAGACAAAGCCAGGGCTGATTTAATGCGGCTTCTCTTATCTTTGCGGGTAGGGCAGGAGGGCTCCTCCACATACCTTCCTGAGCCCTCCAGAGCCTTTTGTTTTCTTCTTCTTTGAATTCCAGCCTCATGCCCCGGCTCTCTTCCTTCCCCGCTCAGAGAGATGGCATAGCTCTGGGGTTAGCTGTTTGTCAGCATTATTTTGGATAACTCCGGAGTTGGTTTACTGTTGAAAATATGCCTTGTGGGTTGAGAAGAGTTCCTGCAGCAATGCTCGGGGATTTCAATAGAGTATTGGGGATTTTTGAAGGGTTAGTGGCTCACAGCTGCGCTTTGTTTCTTAGGAAAAGCTTATTCCTTTTCAACATACAGTATAAAATAACAAAGAATGTAAAATACACTGAGACTGGGCTACTTTTAGCTTAACCTTCTGAAGTCAAGTAGGTCATAGCAGAGGCATACCTTTGAGGTGCTGGCCAAGAAAGCTTCCTAAGGAAAATGAGTCTCTAATGAGTATTATGAATCATATTTATCACAGTAGTCCCTAAGGACTGAGAGTCCCCAGCTGAGAATGGCTCCTCATTGTGTCGGAGTAGTGACTCTAATACTAACAGATGCTGCTCCAAAAGGCTCAAAATTGCAATAAAAAGGACAGATTCTGGGAAGAGATAGGACAGAGAAGCAGAATGAAGAATATAATGGCACCGAACCCTCTGTTAATGCCATGACTCTGGAGAGGAGGGGGTTGATGTAGGAAGCAAGCTTCCTTGCAGAGAAGAACAAAATAAGGAAGAGAAATACAAAAGATTACAAAGCCAGTGTGGTTTCCCCTGTGCTATAGCATCTCCTGAAATAAGCAGTGTCATCTGAAATGGAGTCCTTAACGATTTAATGCCGTCATCTCGAAAGAGAAAATGCACGGGCCATACGCAGTTGAATGTGTCAAACCAACCGAGGTAGATTATGGTACGTTACACATGCAGTGACATTTAAAAAAAAATTGTCCTCCTGAACGTTGTTAACTTTGCTCACTGTTCTTCTTAGGAAACAACAACAACTTGACCTGCATGGAGGATGGGCTGTGGTCCTTTCCAGAGGCACTGTGTGAGCTGATGTGTCGAGCACCCTCCATCGTCCCTAATGCAGAGCTCCAAACCACTCGCTGCCGAGAAGATAAGCACAAAGTGGGCTCGTTTTGCAAGTACAAATGCAAACCAGGTTACCACGTCCCTGGATCCTCCAGAAAAGCAAGGAAGTATGTGGAAGAGTAACGCCGTGCAGTCAGATTTCAGAAAGTGATTTCATGAGTTATGAGGGGTTTAGGAAAGGGATGGGCTGTTTTTAACAGGCTGCATGTGCTGTAGGGACTGTCACTGAGCAGTTCCTTCATGCAGAGAGTTGTGCAGTTTCAAGGGAATTTAGGCACCTTTAGCTCACTTAGGCTTCTTTGAAAATCCTAACCAGTGCTCAGAAACCAGACCTCACCTTAGAGATACCCCTTTGATGTGCAGCCTGGGGAGTCCCCTTTGAAACTCTGCAGAGGGTCGGTGCTATCGTACACTTCTGACTCTGCACAAACCCACTTCAAACCGCCCACAAGCCTGGGAAGCAGAGTTTTGGGGAGCTGTGTCCAAGGCCAGAAGAGAAGTTTAGGCTGGTCAGCTCAATGTTGGCTTTGCAAATAATCATTATTTTTGCTCAGAGGCCTCATGACGCAGATTCAGGACTTGTTCCCCAAGTGTTAAATGCTCAAGCACGCCCATCCCCTGCAACCTGCTAGCAGAGCTCAGAGGCTTTAGAGACTCTTAGCTGACTCAGCCTCTCACCAAAAGATCTTGTTTTTTCCTACACGTAAAGGCGAGCCTTTAAGATCCAGTGCACACAAGACGGCACCTGGCTGCCGGGCGCCTGCGTGCCCGTTACCTGCAACCCTCCGCCTTCCAAATTTCATGGGCTCTACCAGTGCACCAACGGCTTCCAGTTCAACAGCGAGTGCCGGATCAAGTGTGAGGATGATGACAATCAGTCGGTGAGTCTCTCTTATCCAGACTTTCTCAGCCCATACAAGCGAAGTTTTATCATATGTTCCCTAAGGACCCTGAACTTGGAGGTGCCCAGAGCCCTTGAGCTCTTCTGAGACCAGAGACAGAAATGGGGAAGGGAAATGTATAATTCAAGTAGAGGGAGAGAGCTGCCACAAAGAACCTGGAAATACTATTTTTGTGATACTAGTTATAGATTAGTTATTAGATACTACTAATAGATTAACTATTACCCATAGAGGACTAGCAGTGAGTGACTTACTGTTCCTGGGCAACAAGAGGCTGAAAAATCTGTCTCAGTGGCTCTGTGATCTAGCTAGAAAATAAGGAGGAAAGAATGGAAGGAAGTGGGATATGAGTTACCTGCACGTGTCCTGTCTGCTCATTCCATTTTACCTTGGTTTTCTCTCCAGTTCTTTTTCTCATTATTGTTATATGTGCTGTATGCTAATTTATCTGCACAGGGATTGCAGCTATTCAAGTGAACTGCCTCTAAACTTTCATGTTTTTCTGGCTGCGAAGGTGTCATTTGGCAGCAGGGGTCAGATCCTCATCTGGCATAAATCAGCGTGTGCCCTTTGACTTCCAGGAGCTGTGTTCACTGATAGGAGAAGGTCTGGCCTTTAGTATCTTGTTGGAAATGTGTAGCTTTCCTCACCAGAGGTAATTATAGATTGTGAGATAAGTAACTTCTCCCAGAAATGCTGCTGCTGCTTACTATGCTTGGGAAGAGAAAGTGGGGGTGTAGGAGCTGCTGCTGCTACACACCCTGCAGAGAGCAGGGAGTGCTCTGTCAAAGGCCTTTTAATGTCACTCCAGATTCTGAGGACTTATTAAAAAGGGACCAACCCTACCCTAGGGCCAGTGATCTGAAAGACACCTCCAGTACCTGCTCCGAATGCTAGAAGCCAGTTGCTGCCCCACTCCCTCCCCTCTTCACGGGGACAGCAGGCAGACTCCTGGTTTTGTATCAGAGCACCAGGAAAAGTTCTCTTGTGTAAGACTTACATGAGATTATGAAACTTGTGGAACAAGAAGTTTGGGATACGGCTCTGGGATACGGCAGCTGTGGCTTTATGCATCTGCTGCTTGCTCAGACTGGTCAGTGGGGCTGAAAACATGTACTACTACTGCCAGTGCAGGGAAACTGAGGCTACCAGCATCATGACAACTGGTATAATGGGTTTGCGTTTGCGTTTAAAGGAGCTGGATGTGAGGAGGAGCAAGCAGTGGGGTCAGGGTTGCAGTGATATTGAGGTGAGCTCTGGAAGAGGGAGAGATACAGTTATGTCTCTAGTCACTGTAAGGAGGAGTGTAGTGACTGTTCAGCTGTGAAAGCACCTTGAGCAAAGGAGCAGATAACATCTTGAGAAAAGGATTTGCAGAGAAAAGGGTTTCCAGATATCCCAGAAAATAGTCAACAGAAAGAGAGGGAGGACTCCTGGCACAAGCCAGAACCACTTGAGAGGTGTTAATTATTTAAGGATTAAACCCCACTAAGTCTCTCTCAGCTATATAAGGTGATAATGCACGTTGCATCCAAGCAAGAAACGCAGCAGGGATTTTCACAAGAGATTTTGCAGGTCAGGGGATGATGGACAGTATGTTACTATAGCGATGGATATCCTGGGATCTCTGAGTATGTACAATAGTACCCTCGAGCATGGCCAGCTCCAGGAACATAAATCAGGTCTCATGGCTCACCTTTAATAATTGTGCTTGAACCCTGGCATGCAAATTGCAGTTGAGCTGCTCACACTTGCTAAAACAGCAAATTGTGCTCAATTATCACTTAGCAATCTCTTCCTGAATTTGTCACCACGCTGAAAGAGCATTACTCGGCTGTACATATGGCATCTCTTAATCACCAGGACCGTAATGGTCATTTAAGCTGGTACCTCCCCTGGCATCCAGAGCAAGGGGCTTCCGTTTCTGAATGTTGCGCACAAATCATATGAACAGTCAGATCTAAATGAATCAGTCTCTGCCAAGCTGGCCCTTAGGTGAGAGTCACCAAGCTGGATCACACCCCGAGTCCATCTGGTCCATTAGCCTTTCATATGATTTTCTTATTACTTCTGGCAATGGCCAGATGTCTAGAGAAGGGGAAGCGGGTCCCACGCAGTAGTCTGCTGATAAGAGCACTTTGCATCTCTCTAAACATTGTGTTCATCAACAAAGCTGAGCTAAAAAAACATTAGGTTATCAAGGACAAGACTGACACGGAAGGCTGCGCCATCTTCCATGCCAGTAGCAGGGGCTGGTGCGGCTCCCTGCGCGGCAGCGGGGGTGGAGCTCCTCAGGAAAGTTCAGCAGCCCTGCTGGGATCCCAGCAGGGACAGCACACTGCAGGGTCGCCAGAGACACCCAGAGCAGTCTCCAAGAGCAGGGTGCATGTATGGCAGGCGATGTGGCTGGCGTGTAAAATGGGTGAGGAGAAGCAGAGATCCTGCGTGCTCTCCCACCCAGCAAGGCCCTGGCAGGAGGTTTGGAGCCCCGCCACAGCAGACACCCTCCTGTTGAGTGTCCCGCATTACCCCATGGCAGTCAGGCTCGCAGATCCTGCCGAACAGCTTGTACAGAAATCCCCAGTGCCACGAGGAGAGATCTGACAAAAGATTGCCTCTGCGCTCCTTTGTTGTTTCTAAAGGGCATGATATTTCCCCTCAGACTTTGGTGTTCATTCTCCTCTATCATACAGGGAATCTCTTCTCTGAGAGAAATGTCATATTCTTTTCCTTGCCCATTCCCACACCAGAGGGTTTTTTTCTCCTTTCCACCTGCCTCTGTGCGTGTCTGTCTCAGCCCCTTCGCTTGCTGTCACTCAAGGCAGCCAAGCTCTAAAAAGCACGTTCTGCCCTGCTAAGTATCCTGTCCCGCTTTCCTGCCCCCTTCAGACGGCCACTGGGGATTCTTTCTTTTTTGAGAGAAAGATGATGCAACTAGTTAGAAGATGGAAGAGGGAAGAGATTGTCTGCATTCAGCAGAGACTTCTCCACAACAGGAAAGAAGGCACATGGGGTGAATGCACCCTTATCACAACTGGGGTGGGTCTGTCGTAAGGTGGGGACCGCGCAAGGGCCTTGTAAAGCCCTTGCTTTGCACAGAAGAGGCGTGTGTGTGTTTGCAACTAATGCAGCTTTCCTTTTTTTATATTCCTTGGAAGAAAACTCCTTCTCGCCCCCCAGGGCTGGCAGTCCCAAGCACGTGGGCTCTTCCAGCTCCACAGAACTTTGCTCCCAGCTCAGCTCTGCCCACCTCTCCCTTCTCAGCCTGTCCTTGCTGTTGTTTTGTGACCATCTTCATTATCTCCTCTCATTCCCAGGGCCGTGGAAGCAACGTGATTCACTGCCGGAAGGATGGCACCTGGAGCGGCTCCTTTCATCTCTGCAGGGAGATGCAGGGCCAGTGCACGCTGCCCACGCAGCTCAACAGCCACCTGAAGCTGCAGTGCGCCGGCGGCTACGGCATAGGTTTGTGAGCATCGCCCCGGGGCCCTGCCGCGGTGGGATGCAGCTCACGCGGGAGCGGGGAGCAGTGGGGCAGGAGACAACGAAGAGGATGGGAAGGAGGGGGAAGAAGGAAGGAGCCCACAGTCCTTGAAGTCACCTTCTGCTGTGGACTTTTTGCCTGTGTGAGAGGCTGCTACAGGAGGCTTTTCAGGGAATTTTTTTTAGGAAACATGAGGCTTTGAGAGGCCAGGCATCATGTAACGTGCTCGGATTGCCTGCTCCTTCCAGTGCTTCCAGTTTCATCGTGTCCCTTCTTGGCCAGCTGGTTTTACTGGGCAGACAGCACACCAGTCTGTGCCAGAGACACATCCAGTCCTCAGAACACAGGGAGAAGTTGTACCTGCCGTTGCTCTCACACTTCGGTAATGTCCCGTCCTTCCACCACACGCACACACACACAGCCCCCAGAGGCTGGAAGGCAGGAAGTTGGCCGGGAAGTGCAGCACCAGGGTAATTCAGGTCTCTCGAGAAAGACTACGAGACCAGCTGAGCATCCCCTTTGTTACGACATTTGTTTAGGAGCTGTTGTAAGGACACGTTTTCCCTCTTCCTTCTGGTGCCCGGTCACTCTGCCAGGGGTGATGACTGCATGTTCTCAGCTTTGGTTCGTGTCACCCAGGCAGAGGAGGGACAGGCTACACACTGCACTGTATTTTCAGCCCCCAGTTTTGAGGTTTCCCTGCTGTAAGGGCTGCTACGGGAGCTGCACTGGCTGCAGCCCACACAGACCCACGAGGCCCCTTCCTGCAGCCCCGCTCTAGCCCCTGCCAGCCCCTTCCTCCCTCCGCCTGTCCCTTTGAACTTGGAGAAATTTCCTCGCTGCGCGGCTCCCTCCTTATATCGCGCAGCCCCGCTCTAGCCCCTGCCAGCCCCTTCCTCCCTCCGCCTGTCCCTTTGAACTTGGAGAAATTTCCTCGCTGCGCGGCTCCCTCATTATATCGCAGCCAGGCGAGGGACCGCGAGCCTCCTTGTGTTCCCTCCCCGGGGAGGAGAACACGACCTGGATGAGATCACCGCTCTGTAATGATGCCAATTACAGATCATATATCAAAACAATTCCGACCCGCTCCTTGCCGTAAATAGCGTGGCGGAGCGCGGGAGAGCGAGCGGCGGGCAGGCTGCGGCGACTCTTAATGTGGCGAGGCGTTTTACCCTTGAGATGAGGTTACCTCCTGGGGCCGGCCAGGTTTCTGCGAGGAGAGAAATACCAATTCCTGGTTTGGAGGGGAGCGTCTCAGTGCTGGAAGCAGGAGGGTCTGCAGCTGCTGGCGCAGCAGGTGACTGCCAGCCCTCGGTCCTCTGCCAGCTCTGCCAGGGCAGCTGGCAGTAGGTGCTGGTCCCAGATGCAAGGTCCAGTGAGCCTGATCCTGGGTTGGGATCACGCAGCCCTCATGGAGACGAGGGACTCATGGGCTGGATCCTCTATGGAGGATCATGACTTTCGCTGGAGAAGGAGGAAGAGCTCGGTGAGGGCACAGCAGCCGTTGGCTCTTATCCTCAGCAGATGGAGACATACCACACACTTTGTGAGGCTCACCCAGCACCACCTTTTGGGATCAGGTTCTTGGAGTTGTCTTCTCTTCTTTGTGTTTTTGGAAGCCTGATCAATGTCCTTCTGAGGAGGCGCTCTCCTGCCACTCGCACCGCGGCTGGTGACAATGAGCCTCATCCAGAGGGTCCATGGAGCCACTGCCACATGCATTGGGAGAGCAAATCAAACGCCAGGTGCTCCCAGTCTTGCCGGCTCAACAGCCCAGGTTTGCTCTGCTCACACTGACTCCTCCATGTCGGAGGATGTGAGGATGCAGAAGCAAGTGGGGAAAATAATAGCATCCAGTCATGGTCACTGTGAGTCCCCCACACCTTCAGTAATTCCTCAGGCACCTAATCTGCCCTTCCAGGCTGAGGTGTGTGTTGAGCCAGAGGTTCAGCTCTCAAACCAGTGCGGGGATTAATCCCTCCCCCAGCGCTGGCTGGAGTGCAGAACCCTAATGACATGTTTGCAGCAGCTGTGCCATTCGAGAGTGATTTTCCAGGGGGGAAATGGTAATGGTCCGGCACACGAGGGCTTACAGTTGTATCACCGCAGGGCTCTGGGATATTGCTGCAGAGTATCGCAGCATGTTTTAATAAAGAAAGGACAGGATTCCCATTGGGCATGACAGTTAATCAGAGAAAAAGCAGGTTTATGTGTGAACAAAGCCATCATTACCTTTCCATGTACTTCTCGGCTGTGGGACTTAGGTGATAGCTTGCCTGCAGTACCATTAGGCTTGGTCACCCTCCGCAAGATTATTATTGAAGGTCTGTAAATTTGACAGATCAGACGGTAGGTTTTTGTCGTGTCATAGGTGAGATGAATTTGACAGCCTCTGCTTAATCAGCCCCATGGCTTGAAAGAGCCGTCGAAATGGAAAAACCTTCGTGGTTTCTTGTGGATCCGAAAGCAGAAAACCTGACCCCCTTCTTGGAGTTAATAGCCAGAAAACACCTAGATGTGCAGCTCATACCAAAAGGCCCTGGAGTATCTGCCACCCCCATGGTCTCCTGCTGAGATGCAGGGCTGTACTCAGCATTTCGTGTGTGGCTACAAGATATGTGATAGTTATGCTTGACTGCTAATTGCAGTTTAGGAAAAACGAGCCCTAATCCTGTCCTTCAGCTGGAAGGATGCTGAAAGGGTCAGGAGCTGCTTGCTTTATCTTTTAGCTTTTTCCTCTCTGTGTTTTGCGCAGGCACGGAGTGTACCACCTCATGTCTGGATCACAGTCACGAGCCCATCCTCCTGCGTGTGAACGAGACCGTGCAAGATATCCAGCACTGGATGAACCCTCAAAGAGTGAAGGTCAGTGCCTGGCGATTGCACTAACCATATCCCTCGTGCAGTGAGTGAGCAGCGTTACCTGTGCTTCATTCGATGAGGGGAATACATGGGGAGTTCTGCCCTTCAGAAGAGAATTCCTGGTTTTTGTTGTGTCTTTCCTGTTGTGCTGCTATTGTGGTGGCTTTCTCTCCAAGCTGCTTCTTCTCTGGGATTTCCCAGTGAAAGTCAGTTCAAGGTGGAGGCCCCAGATCAGTGTGCTCAGATCTAGCACCTACAGTGGGTCTGCCCTGGAAACGTGATACATTACCCAGGAAGATGTGACAGACAGTGAGAGAAAGAGCACTGGCCAGGTTTTGTTTTCTTCCTCCTGTTCAGGATTTTACATTCTTTGGGTGGCAGGGCTGGATTTTTTCTGCACCACTTCTGGATGACAAAACAGCTGATAGAAAGGGTATTTCATTTCCCGAACCAGCAGAGCTGGCTGAGTCCTCCCCCCGCCCCTTTGCCCGCATGCAAGAGATGCCTGCTCAGCACAGCCCCTTCCAGAGGTCACCATTTCTTCCTCCTGCCTGCTGCAACCGCACAGGCAGAATTAACCGCTCACCGCCTGCCATCCTGAATGTCCTCCGGTGTGCCGGCAGCGGTCTGCCCTGACAGAGATGGGCACACCCATGTCCAGCACTTTGCCCACACGCTCACCCCCAAAAACAGGTATCACTTGCAGCAAATTGCTGCTTGCTTTCATGCCTGCATTTACATACCAGTGGGAGACACTTGGGTACCAGTGAGAGACACCTGGGTACCAATGGGAGACACTTGGGTACCAGTGGGAGACACACTCTTCCACCTCTTTCTGAAAACCCTCACGTGTCGATGGCCACAGAGATGTGCCCTCCTGCCCAGGAACGTGTGTGACCGGGCGCTTGTGCCTACGCGGTGTTTCTGCAGGTGTCGAGTTTATCTGGACGTGCTCAAAAGCGTGTCAGAAGACGCTGGCACACGGCGTGTCACCAGGGTGCAGGTTGCTGGTGGTGCTTGAGCAAACGCTGCCGGTTTTACAGACTTCGCCCTGGCTTTGCAGGAGCCTGTTTTACTCACTTGAACTCCATTTAGGAGAACAAGCAGCCAACACAGCCCCAGCATGTCCTGAGCAGCTGTGACAGCCTATTTGCTTCTCTGCATGCCTGCGTATGTACCCAGGGTTTGGGATTTTTGAAATCCTTGGCTGTTGATAGCGAGCTGCTCCAAAAATCTCTGGCGCTTTATGCTTCTCTATTTTACACAGAGCAATAGAATAAATTCCGGAAAGGGGTCGAAAAGCTCAGTCCAGAGAATACGACAAGCTCTCAGTGTCCTTCCCAGCTTCCCATTCACTCCAGACACCAAGATTTCATTCCTGCCTAAGCCAAGGCCTTGCCAAGTTTCTGGCACGAAACGTAAAGAGAACCCCTGTCTCTGTATGAGGGGCAGTTTCTCACTGGCCCTTTCCCGAGTGCTAAACTTTAAAGTGGTTTCGTAATTCATGGTGAAATAAAGTGACAGCTTCCCTCCCGTCCTCTGCCGCGCTCCTCCGTTTATTGATGCGGGTACGCAGAGGGAGCTGTAACGAGTTTTATACCTGCAGGTCTCTGGAGGGCTCATTAGGCAGCAGGGAAAACATATAGTAGTGAAGGGGGAGATGAGGGGAGCGAGAGATGGAGGAGAAATTGTGGTTTCCAGGAGCACAGTGGTAAATAAGAGCTTTTTTTTGCCCTGACGATGAGGATCTTGCAAGAGCTTCAGGCTGTGAGCAGATGCGAGTTCAATCCCTCAAATATTTTTTAAACTAGTGGGTGAGATTTGGGCTTGAAAACTTGGGTTGGGAGATGAGGGGAGCCTTTAGAAGGTGAGCGGGATGATGCTGAGACGTGCTGGTGGGGACTTTTTTGGTAGCTGTAACACATGCATCTTACTCAGCTCTCCAGATAAGAGGATGTCAGCCACAGGGAGCTGTGCCTCGTGGGGTGCTGCTGCCGGTGGGACTGGGGAGACCCCGGAGAGACCAGACTGGGCTGCCTCAGGGGAAGGTCCCCATGGCAATATGTTCTATATCATTAATAATCCGTGTCTGTGTTTACGGTCAGCGACAGCTTGCTGCTGTGCCATAGGAGGAAAGGGAGCAGCTGGTTGCATTTACACGGCAAGTCTTTGTGGATCTCAAAGTACTTGAATGACGCAAAGGAAACACTTTCAGTTGCTTAATTTCAGGCACAAGTCAAGTACAAATGAGGGGGGTGTGAGCAGCAGATAACGGCAGGACAGCTCTCTGGAGCTTACCTTGGAGAGGACAGGCACAGATAACACCCAGGGAGAGCCAGCGAGGGAAAAACCTGCATTTGTGTGTGGCTGCTCAAGCAACAGCTGTTATGGAAGCAAAGAGGGAAGAGGGAGCCATCTCTCCTCTGGGGGCTGTTTAGAGCTGTGCAAGTCACTTGACTTTTCGGTTCGCTGGAAGTTCTGTCAAATTAAAAAAAAAAGAAAAAAAATGTTTTCTCCTAATCCAAGTGACTTTTTTGTTGTGATCTTTGGTGAACCGAAAAATTGGAGGAAAAAACACATTGGTTTGAACATAACGTTAGCAGTTCATTTCCAGGGAATTTTTTTAAACTTTTTGTTTAATGAAAATTTAAAAAAAAACAACTTAGAAATTAAATGGCCTCTCAAGGGAACAACAACAACAGATATTTCATTGTGAAAAGTGTCTAAATATTACCGTGTTTTTCAGAACTGGTTTAGGCTGAGTTGCCTTGTTAGGTCTGAAGCAGTTACATAACGTTAGCAGTTCATTTCCAGGGAATTTTTTTAAACTTTTTGTTTAATGAAAATTTAAAAAAAAACAACTTAGAAATTAAATGGCCTCTCAAGGGAACAACAACAACAGATATTTCATTGTGAAAAGTGTCTAAATATTACCGTGTTTTTCAGAACTGGTTTAGGCTGAGTTGCCTTGTTAGGTCTGAAGCAGTTTGG
>NW_010428973.1:23787-25006 GCF_000710305.1 Buceros rhinoceros silvestris | reverse complement strand
ACCTGCAGTGGGTCTGATGCGGGGCAGTGGGCCGTGGGAGGAGCACCCAGTGCTGTCCCCACCGGTTCCCATTTTCAGTGCAGATGCGCAAGGGGCAGCGAGCTGCTGAAGACACCCACAGACAGAGCCACCACGACCGGCTGTGCTGGCAGTGGGCGGGAAAAGGTGAAATACCTCCAAAAGGCAGAGCTTGGCAGCTTGTTCCTGTTGGCTGCAGAGGAACAGGGCAGACCCCCCGTTTCTGAGGTGGTCTGAATTTGGGTCCTTGCCTTTGCGCTGAGCAGGACCAGGCCAAATGCTGTGGAAACGTGCATGCCTGGGATAGCCTAGACAGGGTTGGCGTGCCCCGGCTCTGCCTACCCGCGGGGCTGAGTCTGGCCATGGCCCCTCTGCACCCCTGGGACGCTGCCCTGCTGCTGGCCGTGAGTTTTCCTCAGATGCTCTGCAAGTGCTGGGATTTGGCATGTCCAGACGTCATTAATGGGAATTCTCCTTAAGTACTGCCCTATTCATTTAAATTTTGCAGTTTTCATCCTTCCTTCCTCTCTCCCCTTTCTGGGAGCATTTTGCAGGCAGGGAAACTGAGTCATGGCGCAGTGAAATGTAGTGCGGCATCTCGGTGCTCAGGAAGGCAGGAGTTCCCATCCCGTCTGTAGCTACAAGAGGAGACAGCCACAAAGCGCCGTGTCTCTCCTCTCTTGGCAGCAGTGGCTGATCCCCTCACCGCTGCCACAGTAAGCCCATGGTTGATTGGCATGTTCATTTAGTGCTTGAGGAGAGAGTAAGCTGAGATGCCAGTCCCTGGGCTTTAGTCCTGGGGGACACTTGACCCATCTAAGGTGGAGGAGAGCTCTCCACTGGCCTCTCTTGGGGAAACCTAATCCCCTCCGTAGCCTGCAAATGGTTGACATCATTGTGTTAGTCCTGCCATGGGAGGGGAGCGCCGTGACCAGAGGCACTAGGTCTCCCCTCACAAGGAGAAAATGACAGCTTAATTTGCTTTCTTGGCTCTTTGTCACCTACTGTGGGAGCACATCCTGGCTTCCTCTCCCTTCGCAGCAGATGGAGTCACAGCCACCGAACCACAGATGTGGCTGGATGGCGGTTCTGGGGTGGGGACAGGACCAAAGTCAATACGCCCGGCTGCACAGCGTGGCCCGCGCGGGAGGGCAGCTGCGCTGCAGAAGCCGATGCAGGAGGGGCACCGGGGGCCATCAGA
>NW_010428973.1:14553-23722 GCF_000710305.1 Buceros rhinoceros silvestris | reverse complement strand
TGCCTGCTGCGAGGAAAAAGCCGATGCAGGAGGGGAACCGGGGGCCATCAGAGCGGCATATGTCACCAGAGTGGCTGAGAGCACGGGGAGCTCGCAGAGGCAACGGCCAGATGGGCTTTATCCCCTGTGCTCCACCGGGCACACACCGGATGTGGTCCTTCCAGCTCCATCCTTTGTGAGACCACCTCCCTTCCTGTGCGCCCCGATGCCATCGCATCCTGGTGACAGCCCACAGCAGTGCTGCCTGTGCCCTGCCCTACCTGCCTTTTACACGTTTGGTTATTGCAGTTGCCCCATGCAGCACCCTATGGCACCTGTGTGCCTGTTCGCACTGCGAGAGGCAGGAATGATGCCCAGCAAGCCGGATCATCCCCAGTTTCTCAATTTTCCAGCCCAGTCTCTCTCCCTACTGACACCCCCTCTCCCATTCCATCCCATTGCACCGCACATACCGCAGCAGCAGCCTGAGGGTACAGAGAGGCTGGTGGTGGGAATTGAGGGTTTGGGAAATGGGCAAGAGGAGCCAGGACCATGGCCCTGAGCATACTCTGCCTCCAGCTCTGTGAACATTTGCAGGATTGAATTCAGCTGGAGTTAGCTCTCATGGTCTCCACTAGCAAAGTAACATCCAAGAGAGGGTGAAGTAACTGGGACTAAGCCACTGGCAGGTGCTTCTCGAGCAATGAGAGTGTCCCGCTGACCCAGCGATTGATCTAGCACAAGAGGAACTGGCTTTCCTGCGCAGTGGAGAGCGGAGCAGGGCTGCACTTCCTTTGCCTGGAGGATGTCCAGCCCAAGGCTGTGCAGCCCTTGGAACTGAGGAAGACCTGGATTGAGAGCTCTGAGCAGAGCACTGTCCCAGCAGGGACTTCATCATCCATTCATCCCTCTGAGGGAGGGTGCTGGGTGTTCAATACTGGGAGGGTCAGGGAGGTAGTCAGTGCATCTTCTGCAAGGATTGCTGTCACTTGGAAACCTCCTTTCCTAAGAGCCCGTTTCAGGGCTAATGGCTCCTTTTGTTAGCCCTGCACTCTCACAGCATTCACACATCAAGAGGTTTTGTAAATATTGATGCTTCTTACCAGGGGAATGTGAGATGCTCCTTGGAAGTGAGTGCACTTCTACTTCTTGTCTGGCTGGCCTTGGATACGGGAGGCAAACACCTGAGTTCTACGTGGGTTTAATTCTTGGGTTCAAATGCTCTTGAACTCCCCACCACCCCCAGTGTGTTGACTGGCCTTGTTTATTTTGAAACCTCGAAAAGTTTTCTTTCTTTTCCCTCTGAAGTGCAATAAACAGAAGAGAGAGAGAAAAAAAAAACAAACCCTCACCATTTGTGGGAGGCAACAGCCTGGAAACCTCCAGCTGTCTGTCAAGAGCGCGCTGGGGGAACGTCTGACACCGCAGGGCCCCCGCACCTTGCAGCCTCCCTCTCGGGGCATAAACAATGTCCTCCCCCCTTGCCTGGCCGCTTCTCCACTCACACAGACGGGCCCTGTTGTGAGGCAGGTGGGGCAAGCCGGGCTTGACTAATAGTGGA
The DNA here is from genome assembly GCF_000710305.1 of Buceros rhinoceros silvestris. NCBI lineage: Eukaryota > Metazoa > Chordata > Aves > Bucerotiformes > Bucerotidae > Buceros > Buceros rhinoceros. The sequence continues at coordinate 22,182 of NW_010428973.1, read as the reverse complement.
AAATCCGAGCGCATCGGAAAGATAAACAGCCCAAGTCAGATAGTATAAAAGTCCTTTTTCCAGCACACGCCAGGTAAGCCTGGAATGACAGAAACTGTAAAAACATGTTGAGGTTCCCCTGCAGATGGATTAAATTAGCCCTCAAGTAAACAGGGGAAGGGATGGCTCGTGCATCAGGTCTTCCCAAATGTTAATCCCTTCCTTCCCCAGGCCTCCAGCCAACCTCTGTCTTTGGGTGAGCACCTATGTGTTCACCTTGCCCAGCTGGACGCTGTAGTGTTCCATCCATGACCGATGACCCAAAATGAACATTGTGCCCGATGTCCTGGGGAATGGATGGGAGTCCTATCTCCTGGAGCTCCATGGTATCGAGCCACCACTTCCACTGACTCGCCAAACTTTTCATCCTCTCTTCAAATCTAAGTTTCCATGTCTACAGGCAAACAATGGCTGTCCTGGATGTGGCATCATTTCTTCCCAAAACTGGGCACTCCAGAATTTATGAAAAATACAGAAATTACTATAAAGCTCATATAATGTAGCAGATGATATTGTCCTTTCTGGGAGTTATCCTGAAGGAAGATGTGTAGTTTGAGTGCTTCCATCTAAGGGATGGTGGGGAAAACATATCTGCAAGTCCACCTTTAGCATCTTCAGGAAGCACAGATAAGAGGGGTAGTGAAAGAGAACAACGTTTGGCAGCATCAAAGAAATCCCTCAACTAATTCTCAAAATGTCTCCTTGCTACCCAAGAGCAAGACAGTGGACCTGTGCCTTTGCCTTTCCCTGCCACGTTCCCCCACCGTGAGTGAAATATTGGACACGACATTTTAGGAGAACCTTAAATATTATTTTAATCTCAAATGTTCTGTTATTGCAAGTGTCAAGTCCAACACTTCTTGTAAATACCTGGAGGACAGCCAGGTCCTGAGAACACAAGAGGTGTTAGGAACTGAACTTCATTGGTTAAGTACAGGAGAGCCATAGGAGCCAGCACGCTGACTTTACACTGATTTCTTTGTCTTAACCTGTTGTTTTTTTTTTTTCTTCTCTCCAGAGTGTTGTCTGCACGGCGGGACTCAAGTGGTACCCTCACCCTTCCCTGATTCATTGTGTCAAAGGCTGCGAGGTGAGCTTTCACTTTAGCTCTGGTGGTCCAGGCTTGCTCTCCTGAGCGTTTTGGTATCACTCACTGCTGTCACCTGGGCTGCAAATGCTGTTTTTCAAGTGGGGCAAACAGGCATTTGCCCTGATTGCCCCGTGAAACAGACTGTGATTGCCTGCATCAGTTCTGACACTCAGTGGTGAAATTAGTGGTTTTCCTAGAGCGGATGGTTGGGTGAACGATCAAGCAGCTCAGTGACATTGGTAGACCATCAGAATTTCCCACTATCTGGGAGTTTCTGGGAAGTTGCAAAAACCTTCAGTTGTTTTTCTTTGATTTTGACATCTCATTGGAGGGCCAATTCTTCCCAAGGCCAGCTAGGCTTTGGGCATTGGTGTGTGCATAAACTTTAGGAAAGAAAGAGGCAGGAACGATACCACTGGGTGGGCAGAACAGCTGGTCAGTGAGCCAATCACACATCCCTCCACTGTGCACCTCTGATTCAGGAAAAAAAAAATCAGAAAAATGCAGTTGCACTTCAGCCATGATACATTTTTAGTCTTGTGTGTTCTTTGAAAACAACATTTATTTTGAAGGCTGATATTTCTGCTGGCAACAGTCTTTGAGAAGTCTGAGAAGTCTTAAGATACTTCCAGTGGTTAAACGGGGATGGAGCACCTCTCTCTGGGTCATGGCGCTCACGCGGTTTCCACCATGCCAGCCCTTGAGTATCTCATGCATGTCGAGTAGTCTCTCCCTGTGGTACCTCTGTAAGGTGGGCAGCTTCGCCCCATCTCAGCAGTGGGGTAGCTCACGGGCATGGGGATAGACGACTGCCTTGGTTACGTGGACGGGCAGTGGGAAAGCCGTGTCCTGACCCCACATCTCCTGACTTTCTGCAGCACTGACTGTGCTCTCAGCACCCAGTTTTACAAGCTTTGAAGTTATTTGCCCGGAGTGGCAGAACATGGCACAGAATTCCTAAACCTGACACGAAACTGTAGACCACATTGCGGCGCGCTGCGATTTGTCTTGAAGTGAAAGACAGGTTTCCTTCGCATACAAATGTTGGGCCCAGGAGGGTAATAACTCTCCAACAATGTAATAGTTTCTGTCTAGTTGTTTCCTAAATGAAAAGCATTCGGCTGTCAGTGCTTTGAATGTCAGAAGCCATCTCACGCCTTGCATTCGTGTGGGCTGGCTCAACACCCCTGTTCTCCAAAGAGCTGGGATAACACCCAGTGGCCATTAAGAAATGCCATTCAGGTGCTGCTGCACCATTGGCTATCCGTTCTCCTGCTGTTTAAGGATGGTTGTTACTGAGGCTAACTTCACAATGATGTAATAATTTACCAGAAGCCATTATTACTGACTTGCTGCTTCTCAGCATCTTCCTCCCTTCCATCATTGTTAATTGCCAGACCCCTCGGCATCACTAGGAACTTTCTTCTTTTCATCATTCGTTCAGCAGTGTCACTGCATCCCAATCTGTCATCTTGGGAGCCTTTGCCCAGACAATTGAGAATGGCCTCTAGCTTGGGTTTTAGATCACGACGCTTCCAGGATCCATGGATGGATCCTGGAGAGCTCGTTCTCTGGTGTTAAGTTTTCCACAGAAATGCCCTCTTCACCCAGCCGCTTTCCACAGCTGTGGGAGCAGGGACCAGTAAACCCGTCGGTCAGCCATCCTGGGCCCTTCAGCTGGTCCGTGTTGCTGTCCCTGGCGTTAGGAGGGTTCCCCGGCCAGGAGGCTGTAAGCGGGGGTCCCTCTGCTCTTGGCGATCGCGGTGGCCACTGCAAGGTGATTTTTTGTCGCTCCCTAGTGGCAGCACTGGAGGCTTGTGAGTCAGCCCCGCACCTCTCGGCAGCTCCCGCGGATGCTTAGTAGAACACGAGTTCCTCTGCACTACTTGTGCAGTCCTCCAAGACCACAGGCGCACTAAGATACACCTGAAGCCCTAAGGAGACCTCACCCTCCACTGCCAGGCCTCCGGCGTCTCCCAGATGAGGGGCTGGGTGCCAGAGCAGAGAGATGCTGTCTGTCCCACTCTTCTCCTCCAAAGGACTGACTTGCCTACTCTGTGCCAGTGCGAGTAGAAGGCAAATCCTTCCACAGGTTTCTTTTACTGATTTGCTGCTGTTCATAGGTGTAGGGTACAGGCATAGCCTTGGAAAATGAAAGTCAAGCCTTTCTTGACAAGCAGGCACAGCCAGGAGGTACGAGGAAAACATGGCGAAGCCTACAAAATTTCCTGGGAGGTTGGGCTAAGTTCATGTTTTTGATTATGGCTAGGTTGGCAGAAAAATATCTCTCGATCTACTTTAAATCCCTCACTTTTAGCATATTACCTGAATTGGAAGGACATTTGCAAGTCGAAGGCTTTGCCTGTGTAAGTCAGTCCATCTCGGTGGAAGTCAATGGAGCGAAGCCAGTTTACAGGGGTTGGAGCCTCACACTGTGAATCCCATTTCCTTGTCAGCATTTGTAGCTAAACAAGTGACATGCAATGAGCCAGTTGCCTCCCCGTAGTCCTGCTGGGGTCCGGTATGGCCACCATTGCCTGATTTCCTATGCCCTGACAGAAATACTTACAGTCACAAAACATCCGCAGCAGAAGCTTGCACCGCTCCGCAGGGTCCGTTTCAGTTCGGATGAGCACGGCTCTGGCTCTGTCTGGGGAGAGCACGGCGAGCTCTCATGGCTGGTTCTTCAGGTATCTGTCATCAGGGAGACTCTGGTACTGCAATTGCTGCACAACCCTCCCAGGAAGCCTCCCCAAGCCTCCCTACCCGCGCTGCAGTGATGCCTTCTTGGAGGGAAGTCCCCGGTGTGTTTTTCGCAGTCCAGAATAAATGAATTTTCCAAAGAGCAGATAAAATAGGAATGGCCCTAGGAGCCTGTGTGTGTGTAAGAAGTGTTACAGAGATAGGACTGTGCTCTCTGATGAGCATCCATTTTTCTGGGCTTTCATTGCTGCCGGGGATTCTTCATACCTGGCACGGACCTTTTTTTAGCATCGGGCACAGTTTTGCCTTCCAAGAAAGACTTTGGTACGTACAGACCAAGAGGGCTCCAACGTGTAATGAAAACCCAGACTTCAAGCCTTTTCTTCAGAATCATGATTGTTATTCAGGTCCTGTGCAGCACAGAGACTAGTGATCACATTGCACAGACTAGTGACCACATTTTCCTTTTCAAGGTGATTTATGAATTTTACTTAATAGCTCTGCACAACGTCCCTCTGAATAATTGCCATTATCCCAGCTCTGAGCTGCAGAGCGGAGGAGGATTACGTGTCATAGCCAAGGTCACTGCTGGTTGGAGAACGAGAGCACGTGGGTCCTGGGCTGAGCTCAGACCACTTCCATTTCTCTTTGTGATACGTTGTGTGCCCTCGTTGCTGACACTTGTTGCACAGTTAGAACTGCGGGGGAAAGTACAGCTATTAAAAGCATCCAGTTTTGCTGCTATACATAACCTTCTCATCCCACATAGTTTTGGAAGGTTAGCTTGAAATTATCAAAAAGTGCCACAATTTTAGATGCCTTGATGCTGTCTCTGGGCCTAGTCAAATTAATGTTCCTGAAGCATCTTATTATGTGGGATGTGAAAAGCCAACAAGGGCTCATTTCCCTTCCATCTAGTGTCCTTTTTTTTCCTGTCTGCTTTGAAGGGAGAGGGCAATAATCATCTCTTGCTTTTCAGGGCAGTTGGGAATGTTGCAGACTGTATGGGCCCTTCAAGCCTTTGTGTTTTCTTCTGAGGCGTTGTCACAGGTTTTAGCCATGTCCACGCTCTCAGCTGCCTTCTGCTTTTTCCTTTTCCAGCCTTTCATGGGGGACAACTACTGTGACTCCATCAACAACCGAGCCTTCTGCAACTATGATGGTGGGGACTGCTGTGCCTCAACGGTCAAGACCAAAAAGGTAGGGATGCCCCTTCCTCTCTTTGATGGGAATTCCTTGGCAAGTGCTGCTTTTCACCTGAAAGAAGGTATTTTTTGCTAGAATAGGGGACGTCCAAGGTCTCAGAAGGACCTTCAGTCCAGGCATCAAAGGTCACCATAGGCACTGAGTTCTCGTTGGTTCATTTTGAAGTTCTCTCGATACACTTTTCTCATCCTTCTACCTGAGCAAGGCAGGTTCTTCAACAGTCAGAAGCATTCATTCGTTCTTACTGTAAATAAACCCTTGCTGATCTGTCGGCAAAGGCTGGCTCCCTCCAAAACCCTGGGGCATGTTCATCAGCAAAGCTGCACCTCCTGCTCAGGAGACCTTCACACAGAAACAGGGAGGAGGGTGTATTTGCCCATGCTGATACCCACCCTGGACTAGCGGTTAGTCACTAGGAGAAGAACAGAGAGTAGAACAGACGCATCACTGTAGGTCTGTACTTTGATCTGTGAGTACCCGCATGCACATGGCTCACTGCTGTCCATCCCATCTCCACCAGGACAGAGTGGGACAGAGGAGGGTATGGAGCAGGGCAGCTGGGCTGAGTAGAGGTGTGACATACCTTCTCCACAGAGACCGCAGAGACCAGGACCTGCAAGTCTTGCAAAAGTGACAATGGCATCGTTAGTGTGAAAACAGAAGTGGATGCAGGGAGGATGCTTAGGAAAATTAAACCCGCTGTATCTTATTGCACAGCAATGAGGGGGTAAAATGGCTCGGGAATATCTAAAGCATTGACTGCTCGAGCCTGGGGGAGGATCCCTCCACACATTCCCCGTTTTTTAAGCTTCTTGAACACCCGCTGTTAGAGACAGTGAGTGGAGCAGTGGAGCTGGTGCTTTGAAGCAGTACAACATTTCATATGTTTCTAACCAGGACAGATTTTAAACTTGTTTCCCAAAGAGAAGAAAATTTTAGCCTCTGCCATGTGAGATTTTTACCTTGTCTTCAAGATTTGAGTGTAGATCAGAATGAAAACCCGGCTATGTTTAGTGTCTGATACATATTAATAAACTTGTGGGAGCTTGGGCTCAGCATGTGACATCATCCATTCCATCCATCTGAGAGGGAAGGTCCTCTCTACACAGCTGAGGAACAGAAGACCTCACTGAAGGGAACAGTCCTTTCTAAGACAGCTTTGGCTGAAGGTTCCTCTTCCTTGGTTCCGCCGAAGATCTCTCACCGGTACAGCACTGTGGGCTGTCTCTGGCCCATCTGGGAACAGTGCAGGAGGGAAGTGGGCATGTGTTGGCAAGTGGAAGGAGTTCATTTCTCCGCTGGGAAAGAGGTGGGGGAAGAGGTAGTTTTCCTAAATGTGCTTTGTTGGACAAATTTTCCCCTGAACACTGCCGTGTTTCTTTTGTGACTGGCCCTGTGAGCCACGTACTGGGAGAGAAGCAGGAATAGGTGAGCTTTGCTGTGCCCCAAGGGTGGAGCAGGACACGTCCCTGCGGAACTGACCACTGCCGAGACAGCGAGGTGTCAGGTGGCGGCATGTCTTCATGTCAGCTCCAAGAAGAGATTCCTATCTCTGGCTGATTTTCCACCTCCTTGGGAGGAGCAGCCCATGGGCAGCCCAGCCGGCTCGCTGGCCTCACAGCCCGCCAGCTGGGAGGGCAGAGCTGCAAGTGCCCAGCAGCTCAGCCTGGCGAAGGGCTTCTCCTCCTACAACAGCCTGCCTGGGAAACTTTATCACACTGCCTCCAGGCTTGAGAGCAGGGGATGAAAAATCCCAAGAGATGCCAGAGGAACGGCAGGGAGGTGGCTGGGAGGGGACTGACCCAAACCAGCCCCGTCAAGACAGGAGCTAAGGGCACAACATATTGCTGGAGTGGGGACAGGACTGAAACTCAGGGGATGTGAGGGCTGAATTGAGGGGGAGAGAGATGGGATTAGGGTTTGGGAGCAGAATTTATTGCTGGGCAGGGAGTTGAGACAGAGCGAGATCTGCAGTCACGAGCACTTACAGGCCAGGCGAGTCATGTGCAAAGTATCTGCTGCTTCGCTGCCATCCAGAAACCAAGTGACCACCCGAGAGGGGGGAAGCACTTTGTGGCCCAGTGGGTTACTGGTTTCTGTGCTAAAACAGCCCGATGCAGAGGGCAAGTGGTTCAGAGATGCAGCTGGTCACAGGTGTGATGCATTTCCCCATGGAGGGGGAGCGGGTTGTAGCTTTTCGGAGGTAAATCTGCTTCCAGTGACCGCACTGGGAGCTGCACCTTTGTGACTGGGGAATCAGACTTGCCTCCTTTGTGCTTTAGAAACACCTACCCTAGAGATCACACAGTTTGCGGGCTGAACCACAGAGCCCATCACCTCCTCAGCACGCGTTCAGCTTCCAAAGTCTTCTCTCTCCCAAAACACCAACAGCACCCCAGGAGCTGAACAATGCACTCGGGAGGAGTGAGAAAGCCACCTTCTCCTTGGACCTTCCATGCCAAAAGCAAGATGCTAAGTCCCAGTTTATTACATTTATAGGGTAAAGGGGGGAATAATAACCCAGCCAGAGGGACTGTGGCATCAAAGCCGAAGAGGCAGCAGGCAGCTCCTCTCCGCCTGCAAAGCGGCCG